>NW_014578457.1:76705-77130 GCF_000485595.1 Priapulus caudatus
AGAGAGAGAGAGAGAGAGAGAGAGAGAGAGAGAAAGAGAGAGCGAGGGAGAGGAGAGAGAGAATGGAGTCTATCGTCACTACACAGCTTCTGTTTGCGTTCGCCACGCTGTTTTTCTCGGCTTGTCGACAAGCGTGCGTACATAGCAACGGCCGCGTACGCTGCGGCATTCATTCCTAGTCTCGCATCACCCATCTGGTGCGTGTACGTGTGCGTGTGCGTGTGTGCGTGCGTGCGTGGGTGCGTGGGTGCGTGTGTGTGTATGGTTGGAGAGCGATGCATGGACGCAAATTCCTGCGTAGCACGTTTTCCTAGGCGAGGAATGCGACGTTAATGTACGGCTAATGGCTGTTTACGTGCATGTGTGTGTGTGTGGGTGTGTGTGTGTTTGTGTGTGTATGTGTGTGTGTGTGTGTGTGTGTGTGT
>NW_014578457.1:78261-79739 GCF_000485595.1 Priapulus caudatus
CGCCGATCCTCCTTTCTAGCCTCTCCCCTCGATCCGCTCGTCCTCTCTCCTTTACATCTCTTCCTCGTCTCCTCTACTTTCTCGAGCGTCGCTCCCCGATTACTCGTCTCTCTCTCTCCGTACTTACTACCTTACTTTCTTTGTGACATTTAACTTGATGACCTATTCAAATCCATCCTATCCATCCATACCCATCCATCCTTCTGCACATCCTTGACCAATCCTCCTTCCATCCAGATCCATCCATCCATCCATACACATCCATACCATCTGCCATCCATTGCGATCCATGAGAGAGAGAGAGAGAGAGAGAAAGAGAGTAAGACAGAATACGATTGCATGTCCATGAGTAAGCGAGAGAGCGCCGTCGGAAGTCGGAGACAGTGAGAGACACAGAGAGAATGCGTGCGAGTGACTGAACGAGCGACACGGCGCGAGCCCCGATACAGACACACGACCGAAGCTATAGCCGCGCACAAAACGTCGGAGGTTGGTTAATACAGGCGGCTATGAGACCGCACGTCACTACAATGGCTTTTGACAAAATCAGTGCTGGATCTCTAATCCCGCCACTCGTCGTTGGCGGAAATAGCCGCTGCCTAATGGATGTATTGTGAGCGCTGATCTGATAAAGCGACACATTGTTGCTTATCACTAACATTGCTGCGTCTCTAATTACATTTCGCTGCTGCCGCCGCGCCGAACAGCGCAGCACCTCCGTGATTACCTGCAAGCTTTTACATGCGACCGCTAGTCTGCCGCCGAGCACACGCGCTGGTACTGATGCGGAAGCTGCTGCTGCTGCTGATGAAGCCGATGCTGATGCTGCTGATGATGATGCCAGTGATGCTGTTGATGTTGATATCCATGATGCTGCTGGCGACGATACCGTTGCTGCTGCTGCTGCTGCTGCTGCTGCTGATAATGATGATAGCGATGCTGCGGCTAATGGTGATGATGCCGATGATGCTGTTGATGTTGATGTCGATGATGCTGCTGATGCTGATGCGGATGATGCTGCTGATGCTGATGCGGATGCTGCTGCTGATGCTGATGCGGATGATGCTGGCACTGATGTTTAAGATGATTAGTCTGGCAGATAGAGGATGGTAGAGAATGGGAAATACGGGAGGTAGAGGATTGAAAGGAGATACGGGAGGTAGAGGATGGGAAATACGGGAGGTAGAGGATTGAAAGGAAATGCGGGAGGTAGAGGATGAGAGATACGGGAGGTACAACATGGCAGATACGAGAGGTAGAAGATTGAAAGGAGATACGGGAGGTAGAGAATGAGAGATACGGGAGGTAGAGGATGGGGGATACGGGAGATAGAGCATGAAAGATACGGGAGGTAGAAGATGCGAGATACGGGAGGTAGAGGATGAGAAATACGGGAGGTAGAGGATGAGAGATACGGGAGGTAGAAAATGAGAGATACGGGAGGTAGAGGATGAGAGATACGGGAGGTAGAGGATGGG
>NW_014578457.1:83436-84925 GCF_000485595.1 Priapulus caudatus
TATATATATATATATATATATATATATATATATATATATATTCTTACGGGTTCTATGCAAGAACAACGCACAATGTTAGTTTTGAGCCCTAGTTTTATGGATGTGCGCGTGCACGCGTGTGTGCGTGTGCGCACGATATAGCATCGACCTACTATGTTTTGCAGCGCCGCTAATTGCTGTTGGCTGATATTGGCCGGACGATGTCCGTGGACTATGGGGAATGCCGTTACAGAGCTTAATTTCCTGCCACGCCGCGTCGATACCCGAGCCTTCTAGGCGGGTGTCGAGCGTCGCATACCTCTCTACCCTGCCTCCCCGACTCCCACCCAACGAGCGACCGTGTGGCAGCGCCACGACTCTCGCCGGACAGGGTCGCCGAACCGGTATCCACTTCGGATGTGTCATTATTTTTGTCGCAGTGTGAGAGAGATTGGCTTCCACCGCTCGCTGCCTCTCGCTCTCTCGCTCGCGCATACTTTCTATCTCTCCCAGCATCCTCGTTGCTTCGCAACGCATCGCCATCCTGTAATGACTTCGCGGGAACACACGCCTCTGTACTACGACACGCGGAATTGCAATTCGCTCAGCTATTTTCCGTTCGTTATAATCACGCCGGTGAGAGAGGAATGCCATCAACCTTTAAAAACCGCTCCTCTTCCTCTCTACCTCCGAATATCATTTTCCCTCGCTCCCTTCCCCTAGCTACCCCCCGCAGTTCCTTACTACCTTCCCTCTTCTTTTCTGCCACTCTACCAATTACATTTCCGTCTTTACTCCTATCCTTCTTTCCTCCATCCTCGCCACCCCTTTCCTTCCCGCTACATCCCATTCCCTTCTTGCCCTTTCTTTCTCCCCTCTCCCACTTTTCATCACGTTCTCCCTCACACCTTTCCTGCTTATCTCGCCTTTCCTCACCTCCCCCACGGCCCTCCTCCTCTTCCCTTCCTTCCTCGTCTGCGCTCCCTTCGTCCTCGTCGCTCCCATACGACCAGCCTCTCTTCCCTTTCCCAGGTAGTGCATGACCTTACCGCTACATATCTCCGTTACTCTCTCTCTCTCTCGTCTCTCTCTCCCTCCATCATCCTCTCCTCTCTCGTCTCTCTCTCCCTCTCTCTCTCTCTTTGCTCTCTCTCTCTCTCATTCTCCTCGTCTATCTCTCAATCTCCGTTACTCTCTCTCTTCCTGCATCTCTCTATGTCTCTCTCTCTCTCTCTCCTCTCTCTCTTCTCTCTCTCTCTCTCTCTGCTCTCTCCTCTCTTTCTATATATATATATATATATATATAATTTATCTAGCTCTATATTCTTATCTCTATATTCTTATTATCTATATATATATATATATGATATCTATATATAATATAATTTTATCTATCTCTATATTCTTATCTCTATATTCTTATTATGCTATTATATATTTATATATTACGCTATCTCTCTCTCTCTCTCTCTCTCTCTCTCTCCTCTCTCTCTCCACTCTCAACTCTCCT
>NW_014578458.1:0-5959 GCF_000485595.1 Priapulus caudatus
GTGTGTGTGTGCGTGTGTGTGTGTGTGCGTGTGTTGTGTGTGTGTGTGTGTGTGTGTGTGTGTGCGTTCGTGTGTGCGTGCGTGCGTGCGTGCGTGCGTGCGTGTGATAGTGTGGGGGGCTGGACACACATACAAGAAGGATAGCCATAATGGAAACGATTTTCTCCGCATCATGACATGAACACTGACTGTAACAACTGCACTGATCAGATGTAATATATAGATAGTCTGTCTGATTTAGACACNGAGTATTGCTGTAAATTTAATCGCAAACTGTAAACTAATTTGACACAAGACAGAAGGAATTTCGCAGTGCCAATGAGAAAAGCCGTGGTTGTTTTTGTCTGATGCATCGCGAAAGGCAGATGCAACCGGACAATATGTATATGCATTTAGACCGAACCTAAACACACAGGCGCAAGCCAACACATACATACTGTGCACGAGGAGATAGGGACAGACCACAACACACTCACACAGGCACACACAACACACCCAACACAACACACTACGAGCACGCAGACACGCCCACGACGCGAACGCACACACATTACCACACACACAACACACAACACATCCGACACACGCACACATCACAAACACAGGCACACACACACCACACACACACACACCATGCACGGATGGAGACTTGCACATACACCGCGCGCACACGCTACGGCACATGACACATGCAACGACCCACACACAACTGTTACAGCTTACGCACACATGCCACCGACACAGCACACCCAACGGCAAGCACACGCACATCTGCTACAACGCACGCACGCATGACACGATCGCACGCACACATCCCAGTCACACATATGCACGAACACACACCCCCCATATAAAAAAACTATGTACATGCGATGCACACTCATACACCAGCTCTATATACACACACTCATTACGATACAGACAAACATACGCACACTGCGACGCACTTCTGCACACACAAATACAGAAGGGAAGCCATATATCGACAAAATCCACGACCCGCAGTTCTTGACATGAACTCTCCTCGATGTACATTGCACCTTGGTATCAGACTGTATCATATGTATGATAGTCTGTCTGATTTGATTTAGGAATCCTGTAACGTTTACACTTTCCATGTCCCCCCCACCATTCCCCTTTCCCATCTCAGCTCTTCCACTGCCGCCATTTCACTATTAGGCTCAGAGGTCGTGCTGTTTTTTCGTGTAGCCTCTTTCTCCTTGTTTTGCCTACAGTTTTTTTTGATTGTATACTGATAGTAATTTGTGCTTTTTACGTTATTCTAGCTACTTATTCTAAGCACTATTCTAAGACACGTCACGGGTTCAAGTTCCTAGAAATAGACAAAAGGTTTACGGTATATTCATTAAACAGTTGTAAACGTGAAACATAATATGCGCTTGTTTACTGCGGATATTTTTTGTGTCCATTTTACGAAATACGACTGTAATATACCGAGCGTTCATTACCGACGGCAGACGCAGATAGCAAAGACTTTGATTTGAAAACGAGATGGGTAAAAGTAAAAATTAAAATAAAATGTGATGGTAGTGTAACTTGAACGGTGCCATGTGAAAAGAGTAAGTTCTCACTCTCTCTCTCTATCTACTCTATCTTCCTTCTCTCTCTCTTCCTCTCCCCCTCGGGTCTACTCTCCTTGCTCCTTTCCTCTCTGCTCTCCCATCTCTCTCTCTCCTGCTCTCTCTCGTTCTTCTTCCCCCTCTTCTCCTCTCTCTCTCTCTCTTTGTCCTCTCTCTTCTGCGCTCTCGCTCTTCTTCTCGCTCTCTCTCTCTCTCTTTCTCTCTCCTCTCTCTCTCTCTCTCTCTCTTCTCTCTCGGTCATCTCTGATCTTCTCCTGTCAATCTTTCCTCTCTCTCTTTCTTCTCTCTCTCCTCTCTCCTGCCTCCTCCAATCTTCAATTTTCTCACAATAACTTAAATGATGTTGATTTGTAAATAGTGTCAATTAGAAAGCTGTACGGAATTTAACATACATTAGAGTGAGGTGTTGAGGGTGAAAGCATGCAGGCCAAACAATAATGTAAGATTATCTATTTTCAAATTGAAAAGAATAATATGTTTTTTGTGCTACAGGCGATGACCAGGTCGGCTTTGAAATTGTCCACAGCATAGGGTTATATGAAGGTAAATTGCACATTTCGTGACTGTTATCAGAGACCATACTTTACAATTAGACTATATGCAGTATGGTACACATTCTCTACGACGCGGGATGCAGTTTCTATCCGTCTCCAGTCTGCGTCTGTCTCGGCTCCAGCGGCTGGGTAAGTCTGCCTGTTCCTTCGCTCTCTTAGTCATTCTCCTTTATTTCTGCCTCCTCGGTCTCTCTGGTCTCTATATATATCATATCTCTCACTCCAGGCGTCTCCAGATTCAAATAAATTAACTTATTGTTTTTGTCCCAGGCCCCTGGAGGGCACCTAGAACGAGGCAGTGACCTGGGCAGTGACGCTGTCACAAATGTTATATATGAGTGAAATGCACGATTGTAATTTGCAGTACTACAATTAAACTTCGATATTGCAGAATCTTCTAGGCACCCATGGCATTCCCTCTCTCTTCTGTCTCTCTCTCTCTCTCCCCTCACTGTCTCACTGTCTCTCTCTCTTCTCTCTCTCCCTCTCTCTCTCCTCTCTCTCTCTCTCTCTCTCTCTCTCTCTCTCTCTCTCTCTCTCTGTCTCTCTCACTCCTCTTCTCTCTCTCTCTTTCTTTTTCACTATTTCTATTTCTTTAACTAGCCTCATGCTCCGGCTTTGCTCGGGGAAAAAACGCGTAGAAAAAACTTTTAGAGCAAATTCAGCCACATATATTTACTTGATTCTAATTGATTTGTAAGATTTAATGTAATTGCTGTCATTGATATATGAAAAAGCTTGTAAAAGTTATACTTAATGCACCTTCTATCTATACTTCACCTGCTGAATGCCTGAAAATGACAGTAAAGAATATAGTCCCTACCCGGTTGTAAGAGTACTTACATATATATTAACTGCATATACAGTACTTATGCAGTAAACAGTGTACACATTATACACGCAGTTGACAGTGCTTCACCAGCACTCTCAAATGGACAACTGACTCGCTGGCAATCGAGAAACACCAGTTGATAGCTGAGATCAAAGGCGAAGCCATTTCTGGCGTAACGCACTGCCAGTGCATGTACACGCGCGCTATCGCAGAACATGCAAGATGAAATGCAGAACCCCAACATACATTGCGTACGTGTTACGATAACAACCGCCATGTTTTATAACATACTTTCAATATTTTACTTGCTTTGAGATATTAGTTTTTAGTGTAGACTTTTAAATGTGCGTATTACGCCCTCATGGTGATAAACTAACATCGTGGCAAGTTAGGGGGTCCGGAATCAATAAATGGCAGAATGCATAGACAAAGTTAGTTTTTTTAGTAGTATAGATGTAAATAAGGAGCTGTAAATTTTACGTGCATTAGCATGAGGTGTTGAGTGGAAAGCATGCAAGTCTAATTTATCTACGACCCATGCATTCTATCCATCAGTCTGTCTGTCGGTAGGTCTGCGTGTCTCCTTCCCTGTCTCTCTCCTTTTATTCCATACTCTCTCTTTCCCTCTATCTCTCAACCTCTCTTTCTCTACCTCTCTCTCTCTCTCTCTCTCTCTCTCTCTCTCTCTCCTTCTCTATCTTTTCTGCCTATTTTTTCCTTTCTCTCTCTCCCTTATTCTCTCTTTCTCTCCCTTATTCTCTTTCTCTCTCTATATCTATCTATCTATCTATCTATCTATCTATCTATATCTATCTCTCCCTCTCCACAGCGTTCTGGCAAAATGGCAGACTGCAAATACAGTGTCCAGGATGATTTTTTTACATCGACTTGAAAACGTAGGTTTGCATTTCATCGGCTTGCAGAAACACCATGCGTGTACTTTTTATCTACTTCTTGCAAATTTCGTGCCGCTACGCCTATAGTAACAATTCATCGAATAACTACTATCTTATTTGATATGACTATTATGCGATGATGCACAGACACTGTAGTGAAAAATACAAGTTAAGCGTTTAAAATGCTGTCATATTTTTCTGCACGGATAGATGGCATTATACCGCGCCATACATACTTACAACCAACCAATTGACACGTTCTAGACTCACTAACTTTAACATAAGTGGTAACGCCTAGATAGAGAGGAGAGAAAAGAAGAGGCAGCTGTGTGGAAAGAGGGAAAGACCAGAGAAGGCGGCATCAGAAAGAACGACAACAAAAAGCGGGGAGAGAGAGATGGAGGCCGGCGGGCGGCGCCTGGAGATCAGAGAGAAAAGGAAGAAGAGAAGAAGCGAACAATGGGGGGGGAGATTATGCTGAACATGAGGACCAGGAAGCGGGGGCCCCGGAGGAAAAAAAGGGGAGCGCTCAATAGCGAACAACGGAAAAACTCTCCACCGCTGCAGCAAGTTGGGACAGGAGGATTCGGGATAGCGCTACCAGGTCTACGCCGAGTTGTACGCGTGGAAAGAAAGTCGCAGCAAAGATACTGGCAGCGAGGCGATAACGTAAGAGCGAACGCCCCAGCAAGAAATGAAAGCCTACACACAGCGCACGGCCACTTGGCAAAAGCAAGACAATTTGGGCTAGCAACACCACCTCACGGTGTTCTAGGATCTTCCGGCTGGTTTTCCATTATGTCTGATCGTGGCTGTGTATTACGTCTGTGCTCTACAGCAACTGAGAAAACGGTTCATGAAGTTCCGGATAAGCGATGGTGATTGAGACAATACTAGGAGGAGAGCGGTAATGCTTCCACGCCCAAGAATCATTCAAAAATACATATGCCCCAGATCTGGCGCACCGCGTGGAACCATACGTACGTAGCGGTTTAAAAAAATGCTCCACTTGGGTGTCTGGTGCACCAACCTGTTGCAGAAAACCACCTAAAAAAATTAATTTCAAAAAATTTAAAAATTGAGAACAGGTGGTGGGAAGTGAGAGATATACAGGAGAAGAGAGCAGGGAGAAAGAAAGAGAAAGAGAGAGAGAGAGAAGAGAGAGAGAGAGAGAGAGAGAGACGAAGAGAGGAACAGATCCGACATACAGGATATGATCACGATTAGAGTAAGATCAGCATAATAGATAGACGAGAGATGACCGCAGAGGACGATTGAGACGGCACAGTGAGATGAGATATAGAGATAATATAGGATAGATAGATAGCATACGATGTAGATCTAGATAGATAAGATACCGCTGCGATAGATACGATAGACTACGAGTAAGAATACGATTAGAGTAAGATCAGCACCGATGCCAGAAAGAGAGAGGTGAAGAGACTAGCGACCATAGTATAGCACTAGGAGGTAGAATGCTGAGAACATACCCGATAACACGGAATAGCGATAGACCGGCTAGATAGCAGAGGTAGACCCAGCCAGGTCACGAGCGTCGCCGCAGTACGACGCGTAGGAGTGAGGGACTAGGCGCCCCGCGCGGGAGAGTAGGGAGTGTAGAGGGGGGCGCGAGCAGACCCTAAGAGCGGAAGAGATGCAGAGAAACCTGAGTAGAGAATAAAAGCGAGACAGAGCGAGGGGAGACGGAGGCCCCCAGAAACCCGGAGGCATTAGCCCCGCCCAGCCTACCCGACCAGACTGGACAAAATGGACCAGGCAGACAGAATTATACTGCATTGGTGTTAAAAAAGAGGAAGAGATAGATATAGTAGTAGATATAGGTAGATAGATAGATAGATAGATAGATAGATAGATAGATCAATCGATTGATAGATAGGATAGATAGATACAGATAGATAAGATAGGATAAGTAAAAAAAAGTAGATAATAGCCGCGAGAGGGGCGAGCAGATAAATAGATAAATAGATAGATAGATAGAGGGAGAGAGAGAGAGGGAAGAGATAAAGGGAGAGAGATAGAGAGAGAGAGAGAGGAGGAGAAAGAGACGGAGAGAGA
>NW_014578458.1:7617-20893 GCF_000485595.1 Priapulus caudatus
CAAATAGCCGCCTACTCACACTTTGGAATCTGCTAGCTCATGGAATTGTTGTTTGAGAACACTACAGCTCTGCTGGGGCCCAGTTTCAATGGGAGTTCAAGGAAATTTCTGTTCAGTGCAAGAGATATATTTAAATGTTACCCAAGGTTTTACAATTGGCCTAAAACAATTAAAAAGTGCTGTTTGGATTGGGGAGTAAATATGCATGGCACACAAATACGAATTAAATCTCCGACGGAAGATGAACATTTGTACGTTAATTGGAAACAATTTCATTAAATTAACGTGCAAGCCCTTTGTGATAGTAATAAGATATTTATGGATATTGTTGCGAGATGGCCAGGAAGCACACGCGATGCTTTAAATTCATGCTTGAAAATTCCTCAATCCCTGAGTTGTTTGCGCAAGCAGGACTTCAAGGTTGGCTGCTTGGAGACAGTGGCTATCCCCTACGGAGGTGGCTGCTAACACCTTATCTTAACCCAGCAAATGCCGCTCAGCGTCGCTACAATGTGAGCCATCGGAGGACGCGGTTCAAGATAGAGTGTGCTTTTGGCGTCTTGAAATCACGTTTTAGATGTGTGGACACCACTGCGGGCACCCTTCTTTATTCACCTGGAAGAACGTGTAAAATAATTGTCGCCACAGCTATTCTGCATAACATTGCAAGGAGACGGAATGTTCCACTGCCAGCTAATGAGGACAATGAGATGATAATGCAAGATGATGAAGTGGGCTACGATGACATGCTGCAGCAAAACGCCGAGGGTCAACAAGTGCGCGATCAGCTGGTTCAAAGACGTTTTCGATAGCAATGTTAACATAAAAAATGAGTATATGTGTCACAAATGTAATTATTCTCCTTGGTTATCGTTTTAACTGCTTAAGTAATGCTTTAAGTTATTTAACTTACGCACTTACGCAAGTTAACCACGTGACCACTTTAATTAATAACTCTTAATTAATAAGTCAATCTAAAACTGCCATTTTATTGGCAGATTTATTCATGCCTGCAGCTGAACTGCACAATGGTGCTGAATTATCAGAAGTGTTTATGAATACAACCTTTATTAAAAACGCAAATAATGTGGAAAAGTATATGTAATAGTAATCAGCTTATTTGTTCAGTATATACTAGCTATTAATCAAAATAAAATAAAGTTTAGCATGCAAGTAAACTGTACTTGTCCACATATAAATGCTATACACGAGTATATAATCCAACAAATATAATTAGAAAATCTCAATAGTAGGGTGGGCAATGACGTATAGCCCTACAAGGTTTGAAATTCGTGTCCTTGCGAAACAGTGTCTCTTCTTAGCTCAATCTCCAGTCGCTGCTGCTCGATTTCAAGCGCGCGCTTCTCAATGTCAAAGCATGCATTCCTGTTCAGCCCGCCAACCGGTGCTGCTCACAATGTAATCTCTTCGTTTTTCTGAGCTTCAACCTCTCCTGCACCACGCGGTATTATATCTACCTCTTTTGTAGACATCTCTGCTTCTGCATGGCGTCCCTTTGCGACCGCCTCTTATGACGAATATCTGTTCTATGATGTCTAACATATTTCGTTCTGCTGTTGTGCGGTTGGGGAGGGAGTGGAAACTGGACGCTGCTAACATTACTGTAGGGTTTTTCATCCATTCCATTGGCCCTTAACCCTATACTTAGTGAGAACTACTTTGAGTGGCTGCCAAGCATCTTCCTCGAGAAATTTGTGTTTCTGGAGTTGACTCAAACGAAGGTCTGTACTCGCATGAGGATAGCCTCCGATACAAGGCGCGTTTAGTGGAAGCTACATCCCTAAATAGTGGAATTTCATTTAGTGTGTCCGATGCCCCCTGGGATTCCTTTCTATGGCCACTGGTTGGAAATAATGCATTTATTTTTTCTTCTATTTTGGTTGCTCAAATCTTGGCACTTTAACAAAGGGCCCCACCTTGTTTTTCTTCATCTTTTCTCTTTTACGCAGCCTTTTTCTTGACTTTCGCTTATGTATAGTGAGGTCCATTTTAAGCCTCATTTAGCATCCTCGGCTGTCCTTGACGATTCTGGGCAGCCCGGATCCACGCTAAGGCACGAAAAAACGCCGCGTGGCGGCACAGTGTGCTCAAACTCAAATTGCGCTTGCACTGTTTTGAACACCTTCAGGGTCCCTTGTGAGGTAGAACCAAAAGCGTATAATCGGCTCAACTTTGAGCAGTTGTGGCGCATTCACAAGCCCTTTTCACTACGCAACGTAGCTTAGACATTTTCCTAGAAATTGGTCGGTAATTGTACTTGTTTTAGCTGCTCGGCGTGTTTCGTTTTCTTCTTAGAAAAGCGGAGTTTTTCCATTTTTTCCGTTTCACGCGCCGTGAATTATTCAGATATGATTATGATGGAAATATTGATGGCGGCAACGAGGGTCATGTACATAGTATTTTCAAGTCCTTTTTTCTACACAAGGCAATCGCTGGACTAAGCCTATGACTGCTCCGTGTGGACTAGTTCCACAGGCTACTGCTAACTCATTTCAGTGTAGCCAATCGATCGTTGGCGGAGTGAATGGTCGTGTACCAAGTCTAGCTCTGCAATCGTCACTGCCACGCTTCAAACTTTCTTCGTATCCATCTTTTGAAGAGACCAATGTTGATGTTTCTCATGTTTTCGATTGACGACGTTATTAGTTACAGCCATATAATATATATATAAGCAGAACAAAGTGCATTTCTTGCATATTGCGATGGCATATAAAGGTTGCCGACATTCATGCGATATCCATCCATATTGCATCATTGATATATCATGCCCACTGTATTGTAGTGCCAGTTACAACCTGTTTGACGTTGTTTAGATGTAGGCAGTCAAAGCAGCAAAGATTACTTTCCATCGTTGAGATAACATTTCAATGTAGTACTAGTTATAACATAATTATTATAGTTATTACACAATGTTTTTCCCCTACCTATATACCTATACCTATACCTATACCTATAATCTATAATATATATATATATATATATTATATATATATTCTATTTAATTTATGGGTAGGGGGTGCGGACATTACTGAAATATGAGAGTCGCCTGTGCTTCCATTCCTCATTTCACCTTTTCCGTACAGTTAGACATGTTTTTCACATTGCCCTTTCAAAGTACATATATGTGGGCCTGCACATCTCATAATGTTAGCCATTGTTATCAAGGTGAGCACAAAATGTGCAATAAAATTTACGAAAACGGCACAATTTAAAGTTTGCAGGATGAATAACCTAATTAAGTTACAGGAAGTAAGGCCTATTAAGTTTCTTTATCTTCGCGAGTTAAGCACGTGTCTCATCATGTGTGTTTTATTGTCACCTGGCTTCATGCCGTGCCTCGCACAGCTGTTCAAACACATTGGTAATTCTGGTTTAGCCAGTAGTTGTTCATTGACGTCATTGCCAGTTTAGTACGCATTCTACCTATAACTTTGTCATAGATTTGCTTGTATATCATGTATAGCTATATGTATATCGCTTAGAATTTTCGTGCTACGATAGCATCTCAGTGTCTCAATTGGTCGTGCGACTGTATATTTTACTGCATACAACGTAACCTTATTAGATTGTAAGCGAGTGAAAAGCACGAAAGATAACTTTCCAATCGGTCACACACACATTTTCTTTATTTTCTTTCAGATTCTTTAGTTTGATAATTAAGAATTAAACATAGATTACATGGATAACACAATAAATAAACAAAACGTGACACAATGCTTTCATAATTGACCTGGTATTTGCTATCTAACCTTGTAGCCTTATCTGCGTTTATGTTATTAGTACGTTAAGACCTCTTCTTTGCTTACGGGCAAAACATTTCAAATTATTTCCTAGTAGTTAACTGTACCCCTAATTTTTTTAAATTTTAAAGCTACCTCACCACAGTTATTCTTTTGCTTTTTGTTCATAGCCATAGTTTTCGAGTGTGCCATAGTTTGTTACGATTATTGTTGCTTCCTTTCAATATTTTTTCTCTGTATTAGAAAAATAGCTCTTTGCCCTCTAATGTCATTGGCTGAGTTTATTTGCTAAGTAAACTTTGAAATCCTAAAGTCCAATAGTCAATCGTTTATGTTTCTCCGTGAATTGAATTAGATTCCTCTCTTTGTCTAATGGACTCTTCCTTTTATCTGCGAGTTGAACCATGTCTCTTCGTGTGTGTTTTTACTGTATTCACCTGCTTTTATATGCGTGTATACGTGTGCCATCGATCGCTTCAACTAAGGTTTTAAAAGTTACTTGTTCTAAACGTATATATCATATAGAATCTTAAATTCAACATATCCAAGCATTTCTTTTTTCATTACAATCTCTTTAATCCTTTGGGCTGTAGCGTTTCATTGACGTCATTGCAGTAGTACGTACGATGCTTACCTATAACCTTTGTAATACATTTCCTTGTATACGTATAGTCTCGTACGAACAATAAGGGGAGCGATAGCCCGAGAGAAAATGCCTGCCGTCGCCTCAAATGTACACAAGTCCGCCGTACGTACGTACATACAGCACACACCATATACGCCGTCCTGCGTTTACACTGATAATTATATTCAGTAAAGTTGGCGTTTTTCTTGTTTCACCCGCAGCGCACGGGCCGAAGCGGATAAGCATTTTTACATGTATTACATGCTGCCAGCGTGCCGCCTAAAGCAAAAACTTCGTCTACCCCTACGGTCGAGGGACACGGCCCTCATTGCTGTTCTGTGATTTGCGACTTCGCAGAAAAACTTGCAACTCGCCTGCTCGCAGTTACCTTGATGGTCATCGTGAGAAAAACGACATGCGGTGCCCGTCGCGATTGCGTGCCTTCCTCTGTGTGCGTACACGGGATACATATGCCTTTATGTGCACGTGTAGCATCTAGATACACGCGTATCACTATGCGCGCATCTTCCATGTATGTGTGCATGTGCAGGTGCGTGCGGGCGTGCGTGTACGCCTACATGCAAGCGTCCGCGTGCACGTGCCTGCGAGCGTGCGTATGCGCGTGCGTCCAGGCGTGCGCGTGCGTGCATACGTTTAGCTGCTTTGTGTGGATATGCTTTCTGATCGCACAGTTCGCTGTACACGCTCATGCGTCCGCACACATTCTAATGATTACGCCCGCACGCAGGTACGCACAGACGGACGCACGTACGCACGCCCGTACCTATACTTATACAGGCAGCCAAGCACGCAAGCACATAGCTAGCTGTAGTACTACGAAGCACACAAATACGCACACACGTGCGTATACATGTATGAACGCACGCAGTCACACACCGACACACGTACGTACGCACGCAGGCTGGCACAGACATTTGTATGGGTGCATGTATGTGTTTGTATGTGTGTGTGCGTCGCTCAGTGCGTGCATTTTTCAGAAGTCACAAAAATTCGTTTCCTCAACAAAATTATTTTTTAGCCTTAGCCACAAGTCATGGCGTAACATAAGTATGTTATCTAACACGCACAATTGACAGATAATATCAGGAGCTATGGACCTATTGACAATATTTGTAATTATTACTTCCTCATTCTTTATATATAAGTCAACATTTCTATTTACATGAATAGAGGCGTATTATTTCCGCATGTATTATTATAAAACCCAGCTTATGTATCCGCTGCAGCTGCATGCCGCTCGTTACATGAAGCCACTGATGCATAATAAAATACAATTCATAATAAAACTTATACAACACAGTGTAGAAGTAGAATCTGTTGACACTTTTATTGATATTTTTATTGAACTTGCAAACAACAGCAGCTCAATGCAGCTGAGCTCTTTCATTGTATTCCCGGTAAAATTCTCGACTGTTCACTGGCAGCTATGGATTCGTGCGCCGGCCTATGCATTCGGCGCACGGATCCATAGCTGCCAGCGCTGCATACTGTCGTAGGACGTTCCCGTGGTCGAGTGCGCCTTGCCGCGAAACTGCGCGCAAGATCTGCGCTCAGCGCTTCGGATCAACACCTTCTTTCAGCAACGCTTCTCTAGTATCCCGTCTCATCTGATATGCCTTCACTTACAGCATTTACCTGTACTAGCAGACTAATACCCGTACAACGACCAAATCGTGCCTTAAAATATAAACTTCGTGTAAGTGACACAGTTGAAGTTAAATATTTCATGCAACTAAAAAAAACAGAAACAAAAAAACATTTTGGGAAGAAACAAAGAGCGCAATTCTATAAGTGAGCAGTAGAAAAAGTGCTCAGTTGGTGACGTGACCACTTGGTTGAAAGGAAAATACCGCAAAATCTATCTATCTATCTATGTATCTATCCATCCATGCATCCATCCCAGGGGCGTGTACAGGATTTGTACCGGGGGGGGGGGTCGGTACCTAATCCATAGTTGCGAGCATCAATTAGGGGGGGGGTCTGGGGGCCTTCCCCAGAAAAATGGTGAATTAGACCCCATTAGATGCGTTTTCTGCGCGAGCAGGGGGTGGTGGGTCTGGACCCCCTGGCCCCCCCCCCTGTACTCGCCCTGCATCCATCGCATGTCATGCCATTGCCATGCCATGTCATATGCCATCCCCTCCCATCCCATGCCACCCATGCCATGCCATGCCATGCCATCCCACCACATCTTCTTCTATCTCATCCCATCCCATCCCATCCTATGCCATCTCATGTGATCCGATGCAATCCCATCGCAGTATACCCCATCCCATATCCCATCCCATCCAATCCCAAACAATAAAAAATAATATAAAGAACATGAAAATAATAATAAATAATAATAGTAGTAAATAATAATAATAGTAAAAAAAAATGTTAATGAGTGTAGTAACATTTATTTTTTACATTTTGAAATTAACGCTGAAGTGGCAGAAGTAGATACTAAAGAGTATAAAAGTAAAGGAGAAATTTTTTCCCCAGCTGAGATTCGAACCCGCAATCTCGGGTTATGAAACCGAGCTCCTACCGACTTCGCTACGGCGGCGGGCAAGACGCGCGAGATAATTCCCACGTACGTGATGATTGAATTTTGACGTTTACCAATTTTTTTGACATTTTAACTTTTTTAAATTTTTGTCTCAGCCAGAACCATCTGCAAGACGTGGTGATTCTGAATATATCTTCAGTTAGCGGCGATTGAGTGAAAAATCACAGAGAAAAGCGAGGTCAAACAAACATACTGACACACAAGATTAGCCTCATTATAGTATAGATAGATGTTATAATATACTTTATAAGTTAACCATAGAAATAACCTATAAGTTATCTATATTATTTCTATGGCAGTGCTCCTAATGCAGCCTAATGCTATTTTAGTTGAACGCTCTATTCGCCAGAGGCAGCACCATTGAATCAATTAACAAGCAAGCGACGCAGCGTATAAGAAATGACCGATCGGTTTGGCTTATTTTACAGTGAGTATCAGGGTTGCCATTTGGCCGTTTTCACGGCAAAATTCCTCAAATCTGGCCGTATAAAAATTCGCCTGGCCGTAACATATAAAAAGTCATGGCCAAACTATATTTGGCCGGTTTGGCCGAATTTGTGAAAAGATTACATTTTTGCAACGATGGTGTAGTATCTCGTTATTTTGTATACACCGCCATCTCGCGGTCCAATTGCCTTGTGATAACGGAAGAGAATAAAGGATACAAAACAGTTGTAATTCCATCCTCTTCACCTTTTCCATAAGTTAGAACATGTTTTTTCACTTGCCCTTTCAAAGTAATATATGTGGGTGCACATCTCATGTTAGCCATTGTAGTCAGGTGAGCAAAAAGTCAATAAAATCACGAAAACAGCACATTTGAAGTTTGCAGGATTAATAACCTAATAAGTTAAGGAAGTAAGGCCTAATAAGTTCTTTTATCTGCGAGTTAAAGCATGTCTCTCATGTGTGTTTTATTGTCACCTGCTTCATGCCTGCTACAGTGTCCAAACAACATAGTAATTCTGGTGTAGCAGTAGTGTTTCATTGACGTCATTGCAGTAGTACGATGCTTACCTATAACCTTTGTCATAGATTTGCTTGTAGGTCCTATATATGTGTAGCTATATGTATATCGTAGAATTTTCGTGCTACGATCAGCAGTCCTAGTGTCTCAATTGGTCGTGCGACTGTATTTTACTGCATACAACTGTAACCTTATTAGATGTAAGGAGTGAAAAGCACGAAAGATAACTTTCCATCGGTCACACAACATTTTTCTTTATTTCTTTTCATTTCTTTAGTTTGATAATTAAGAATTAAACCATAGATTACATGGATAACACAATAAATAAACAAAACGTGACACCAATGTTTTATAAATTGACCTGGTATGCTATCTAACCTTGTAGCCTTATCTGCGTTTATGTTATTAAGTACGTTTAAGACCTCTTCTTTGCTTACAGGGCAAACATTCAAATTATTTCCTAGTAGTACTGTACCCCTAATTTTTTAAATTTTAAAGCTACCTCACCACAGTTATTCTTTGCTTTATTGTTCATAGCCATAGGTTTTCGAGTGTGCCATAGTTTGTTACGATTATTGTTGTTCCTTTCAATATTTTCTGTAGAAAAATAGCCTTTGCCCTCTTAATGTCATTGTGAGTTTTATTTGTAAGTAACTTGAAATGCCTAAAGTCAATGTCATCGTTATTTCTCGTGAATTGTAATAGATTCCTGTCTCTTTGTCTAATGACTTCCTTTATCTGCGAGTTGAACCATGTCTCTCGTGTGTGTTTTACTGTCACCTGCTTAATGCGTGGTACAGTGTTGATCGATCGCTTCAACAAGGTTTTAAAAGTTACTTGTTCTAACGTATATATCTATAGAATCTTAATTCAACATATCCAAGCATTTCTTTTTCATTACAATCTCTTTAAATACCTTTGGGCTGTAGCGTTTCATTGACGTCATTGCAGTAGTACGTACGATGCTTACCTATAACCTTTGTAATACATTTCCTTGTATACATTAAGAACTCTTAATTAATAAGTCAATCTAAAACTGCCATTTCATTGGCAGATTTATTCATGCCTGCAGCTGAACTGCACAATGATGCTGAATTATCAGAAGGGTTTATGAATACAAGCTTTATTAAAAACGCAAATAAGGTGGAAAAGTATATATGTAATAGTAATCAGCTTATTTGTTCAGTATATACTATTAATCAAAATAAAATAAAGTTTAGCATGCAAGTAAACTGTACTTGTTCACATATAAATGCTATACATGAGTATATGATCCAACAAATATAATTTAGAAAATCTCAATAGTAGGGTGGGCAGTGCCGTATAGCCCTAGTAGGTTTGAAATTCGTGTCCTTGCGAAACAGTGTCCCTCCTTAGCTCAATCTCCAGTCGCTGCTGTTCGATTTCAAGGCGGCGCTTCTCAATGTCAAGCATGCATTCCTGTTCAGCCGCCAACCGGTGCTGCTCACAATGTAATCTCTCCGTTTCGAGCTTCAACCTCTCCTGCACCACGCGGATTATATCTACCTCTTTTGTAGACATCTCTGCTCCTGGGTCCCTGCGACGCCTCTTATGATGAGTATCTTTTCTATGCGTGTCAACATATTCGTTCTGCTGTTGTGCTGGTTGGGGAGGAGTGGAACTGACGCTGCTAACTACTGTAGGGTTTTCATCCATCTCTGGCCCTAACCCTATACCTAGTGAGACTATTTGCAGTGGCTGCCAAGCATCTTCCTCGAGAAATTGTGTTTCTGGAGTTGACTCGAACGGAGGTCTGGAATCGCATTGAGAAGCCTCCGTACAAGGCGATAGTGGAGCTACATCCCTAAAAGTGGATTCATCTAGTGTGTCGATGCCCCCTGGAATTCCTTCTATGGCCACTGTTGGAATAATGGCCATGATTTTTTCTTCTATTGGTGTCAAATCTGGCACTTCACAAGGGCCCCCACCTGTTTTTCTTTCATCTTTTCTCTTTTTCGCAGCCTTTTTCTTGACTTCGCTTTGTAAGTGAGACCATTTAAGCCTCATAGCTCCTCGGCTGTCCTTCTTCAGGTCCCTTTGGGTAGAGACCAAAGCCGTATAATCGCTCAATTGAGCAGTTGTGGCGATTCCACAAGCCTTTTCACTACGCACGTAGCTAGACATTTCCTAGAAATGGTCGTAATTGTTTGTTTGCTGCTCGGCGTGTTTCGTTTTCTTCTAGAAAAGCGAGTTTCCATTTTTTCCGTTTCACGCCGTGAAATTATTCTCGTACATATGGCGTCCGATAGATGGCGCAACGAGGTCATGTACATAGTATTTTCAAGTCCTTTTTCTACACAAGGCATCGCTGACTAAGCTAGACTGCTACCCGGTGGACAGTTCCACAGGCTACTGTAACTCACTTCAGTGTAGCCAACGATCGTTGGCGGAGTGAAGGTCGGTACCAGTCTAGCCCTGCAATCGTCACTGCCGCTTCAACTTCTCGTATCCATCTTGAAGAGACCAATGTGATGTTCTCATGTTTCCGATTATGACGTTATAGTTACAGCATATATATATATATATAGCAGAACAAAGTGCATTTCTGCATATTGCGATGGGCATATAGGTTGCGACATTTCATCGATATCCATCCATATTGCATCCATTGATATATCATGCCACTGTATTGTAGTGCATACAACTGTGACGTTGTTAGATGTAAGGAGTCAAAAGCAGCAAAGATTACTTTCCATCGGTGAGATAACATTTCAATAGTATTAGTAAACATAATTATTATAGTTATTACACAATGTTTATATTTTTATAAAATATATTTTATAAAATATATATAATTTTATTATATTATTATATTATATTATATTTATTATATTTTATTATAATTATATATTTATTATATTTTATTATATATATTATTATTTATTATTTATTATTAATTAATTATTATTATTATTATATTATATTATATTATATTATATTTTATTATTAAATATAATATATATATAATAATTTATATAAAATTATTTTTTATAAATATATTTTTATAAAATACATTTTTATAAAATATTAAAATATAGAAATATTTAAATATAGAAATATTTAAATTATTTAAATATAGAAATATTTAAATAAGAAATATTAAAATATTAAAATATTAAAAATATAGAAATATTAAAATATAGAAATAAAAAATAGAAATTTAAATATAGAAATATAGAAAATAGAAATATTTAAATATAGAAATATTTAAATTATTTAAAATATAATACGTATTTCTGCTTTACAGTCATTTCCCGCCGTACAACTGTTTTGTATCCTTTATTCTCTTCCGTTATCACAAGGCAATTGGACCGCGAGATGGCGGTGTATACAAAATAACGAGATACTACACCATCGTTGCAAAAATGTAATCTTTTCACAAATTCGGCCAAACCGGCCAAATATAGTTTGGCCATGACTTTTTATATGTTACGGCCAGGCGAATTTTTATACGGCCAGATTTGAGGAATTTTGCCGTGAAACGGCCAAATGGCAACCCTGATACTCCTGTAAAATAAGCCAAACCGATCGGTCATTTCTTATACGCTGCGTCGCTTGCTTGTTAATTGATTCAATGGTGCTGCCTCTGGCGAATAGAGCGTTCAACTAAAATAGCTTAGGCTGCATTAGGAGCACTGCCATAGAAATAATATAGATAACTTATAGGTTATTTCTATGGTTAACTTATAAAGTATATTATAACATCTATCTATACTATAATGAGGCTAATCTTGTGTGTCAGTATGTTTGTTTGACCTCGCTTTTCTCTGTGATTTTTCACTCAATCGCCGCTAACTGAAGATATATTCAGAATCACCACGTCTTGCAGATGGTTCTGGCTGAGACAAAAATTTAAAAAGTTAAAATGTCAAAAAAATTGGTAAACGTCAAAATTCAATCATCACGTACGTGGAATTATCTCGCGCGTCTTGCCCGCCGCCGTAGCGAAGTCGGTAGGAGTCGGTTTCATAACCGAGATTGCGGGTTCGAATCTCAGCTGGGGAAAAAATTTCTCCTTTACTTTTATACTCTTTAGTATCTACTTCTGCCACTTCAGCGTTAATTTCAAAATGTAAAAAATAAATGTTACTACACTCATTAACATTTTTTTTTACTATTATTATTATTTACTACTATTATTATTTATTATTATTTTCATGTTCTTTATATTATTTTTTATTGTTTGGATTGGATGGGATGGGATATGGGATGGGGTATACTGCGATGGGATTGCATCGGATCACATGAGATGGCATAGGATGGGATGGGATGGGATGAGATAGAAGAAGATGTGGTGGGATGGCATGGCATGGCATGGCATGGGTGGCATGGGATAGAGGGGATGGCATATGACATGGCATGGCATGGCATGACATGCGATGGATGCAGGGGGCGAGTACAGGGGGGGGGGCCAGGGTCCAGACCCACACCCCCTGCTCGCGCAAGAAACGCATCTAATGGGGTCTAATTTCACCATTTTTCTGGGGAAGGCCCCCAGACCCCCCCCCCTTTTGAGTGCTCGCAACTATGGATTACGGTTAGACCCCCCCCCCGGTACAAATCCTGTAACGCCCCTGGGATGGATGCATGGATGGATAGATACATAGATAGATAGATAGATTTTGCGGTATTTTCCTTTCAACCAAGTGGTCACGTCACCAACTGAGCACTTTTTCTACTGCTCACTTATAGAATTGCGCTTTTTGTTTCTTCCCAAAATGTTTTTTTGTTTCTGTTTTTTTAGTTGCATGAAATATTTAACTTCAACTGTGTCACTTACACGAAGTTTATATTTTAAGGCACGATTTGGTCGTTGTACGGGTATTAGTCTGCTAGTACAGGTAAATGCTGTAAGTGAAGGCATATCAGATGAGACGGGATACTAGAGAAGCGTTGCTGAAAGAAGGTGTTGATCCGAAGCGCTGAGCGCAGATCTTGCGCGCAGTTTCGCGGCAAGGCGCACTCGACCACGGGAACGTCCTACGACAGTATGCAGCGCTGGCAGCTATGGATCCGTGCGCCGAATGCATAGGCCGGCGCACGAATCCATAGCTGCCAGTGAACAGTCGAGAATTTTACCGGGAATACAATGAAAGAGCTCAGCTGCATTGAGCTGCTGTTGTTTGCAAGTTCAATAAAAATATCATAAAAGTGTCAACAGATTCTACTTCTACACTGTGTTGTATAAGTTTTATTATGAATTGTATTTTATTATGCATCAGTGGCTTCAGTAACGAGCGGCATGCAGCTGCAGCGGATACATAAGCTGGGTTTTATAATAATACATGCGGAAATAATACGCCTCTATTCATGTAAATAGAAATGTTGAC
>NW_014578458.1:20918-32887 GCF_000485595.1 Priapulus caudatus
CTTTATCTCTCTCGTTATCAAGGCAAATTGACCGCGAGATGGCGGTGTATACAAAATAACGAGATACTCACCCATCGTTGCAAAATGTAATCTTTTCACAAAATTCGGCCAAACCGCCAAATATAGTTTGGCCATGACTTTTTATATGTTACGGCCAGGCGAATTTTATACGGCCAGATTTGAGAATTTTGCCGTGAAAACGGCAAATGGCAACCCTGATACTCACTGTAAAATAAGCCAGCATCGTCGGTCATTTCTTATACGCTGCGTCGCTTGCTTGTTAATTGATTCAATGGTGCTGCCTCTGGCGAATAGAGCGTTCAACTAAAATAGCATTAGGCTGCATTAGGAGCACTGCCATAGAAATAATATAGATAACTTATAGGTTATTTCTATGGATAACTTATAAAGTATATTATAACATCTATCTATACTATAATGAGGCTAATCTTGTGTGTCAGTATGTTTGTTTGACCTCGCTTTTCTCTGTGATTTTTCACTCAATCGCCGCTAACTGAAGATATTTCAGAAATCACCACGTCTTGCAGATGGTTCTGGCTGAGACAAAAATTTAAAAAAGTTAAAATGTCAAAAAAATTGGTAAACGTCAAAATTCAATCATCACGTACGTGGGAATTATCTCGCGCGTCTTGCCCGCCGCCGTAGCGAAGTCGGTAAGGCGGATCGGTTTCATAACCGAGATTGCGGGTTCAGATCTCAGCTGGAAAAAATTTCTCCTTTACTTTTATACTCTTTAGTATCTACTTCTGCCACTTTCAGCGTTAATTTCAAAATGTAAAAAATAAATGTTACTACACTCATTAACATTTTTTTTTACTATTATTATTATTTACTACTATATTATTTATTATTATTTTCATGTTCTTTATATTTTTTTTATTGTTTGGGATTGGATGGGATGGGATATGGGATGGGGTATACTGCGATGGGATTGCATCGGATCACATGAGATGGCATAGGATGGGATGGGATGGGATGAGATAGAAGAAGATGTGGTGGGATGGCATGGCATGGCATGGCATGGGTGGCATGGGATAGGAGGGGATGGCATATGACATGGCATGGCATGGCATGACATGCGATGGATGCAGGGGCGAGTACAGGGGGGGGGGCCAGGGTCCAGACCCCACCACCCCCTGCTCGCGCAGAAAACGATCTAATGGGGTCTAATTTCACCATTTTTCTGGGGGAAGGCCCCAGACCCCCCCCTTTTGAGTGCTCGCAACTATGGATTACGGTTAGACCCCCCCCCCGGTCAAATCCTGTAACACGCCCCTGGGATGGATGCATGGATGGATAGATAAATAGATAGATAGATAGATTTTGCGGTATTTTCCTTTAACCAAGTGGTCACGTCACCAACTGAGCACTTTTTCTACTGCTCAATTATAGAATTGCGCTCTTTGTTTCTTCCAAAATGTTTTTTTGTTTCTGTTTTTTTAGTTGCATGAAATATTTAACTTCAACTGTGTCACTTACACGAAGTTTATTTTAAGGCACGATTTGGTCGTTGTACGGGTATTAGTCTGCTAGTACAGGTAAATGCTGTAAGTGAAGGCATATCAGATGAGACGGGATACTAGAGAAGCGTTGCTGAAAGAAGGTGTTGATCCGAAGCGCTGAGCGCAGAATCTGCGCGCAGTTTCGCGGCAAGGCGCACTCGACCACGGGAACGTCCTACGACAGTATGCAGCGCTGGCAGCTATGGATCCGTGCGCCGAATGCATAGGCCGGCGCACGAATCCATAGCTGCCAGTGAACAGTCGAGAATTTTACCGGGAATACAATGAAAGAGCTCAGGCATGTTGAGCTGCTGTTGTTTGCAAGTTCAATAAAATATCATAATAAGTGTCAACAGATTCTACTTCTACACTGTGTTGTATAAGTTTTATTATGAATTGTATTTTATTATGCATCAGTGGCTTCATAGTAACGAGCGGCATGCAGCTGCAGCGGATACATAAGCTGGGTTTTATAATAATACATGCGGAAAAATACGCCTCTATTCATGTAAATAGAAATGTTGACTTATATATAAAAGAATGAGGAAAGTATAATACAAATATTGTCAATAGGTCCATAGCTCCTGATATTATCTGTCAATTGTGCGTGTTAGATAACATACTTATGTTACGCCAGACAACTTGTGGCTAAGGCTAAAAAATAAATTTTGTTGAGGAAACGAATTTTTGTGACTTCTTGAAAAATGCACGCACTGAGCGACGCACACACACACATACAAACACATACATGCACCCATACAAATGTCTGTGCCAGCCTGCGTGCGTACGTACGTGTGTCGGTGTGTGACTGCGTGCGTTCATACATGTATACGCACGTGTGTGCGTATTTGTGTGCTTCGTAGTACTACAGTAGCTATGTGCTTGCGTGCTTGGCTGCCTGTATAGTATAGGTACGGGCGTGCGTACGTGCAGTCCGTCTGTGCGTACCTGCGTGCGGGCGTAATCATTAGAATGTGTGGCGGACGCATGAGCGTGTACAGCGAACTGTGCGATCAGAAAGCATATCCACACAAAGCAGCTAAACGTATGCACGCACGCGCACGCCTGGACGCACGCGCATAGGCACGCTCCGCAAGGCACGTGCCGCGGCGCTTGCATGTAGGCGTACACGCACGCCCCGCACGCACCTGCACATGCACCATACATGGAAGATGCGCGCATGTGATACGCGTGTATTCTAGATGCTACACGTGCACATAAAGCATAGATATCCCGTGTACGCACGCAGAGGAAGGCACGCAAATCGCGACGGCCACCGCATGTCGTTTTCTCACGATGACCATCAAGGTAACTGCGAGCAGGCGAGTTGCAAGTTTTTCTGCGAAGTCGCAAATCAACAGAACAGCAATGGAGGGCCGAATGTCATCAGACACAAGCGATAAGAGAGAATAAGAGCGGAGTTTTTGCTATTAGGCAGGCACGTAACAAAATAAGCAGACAATGTAATACACTAGTAAAGATCGACAATGAGTATTCAGCGTAAGGCCAAGATTTGCGTAGCGGGATGAAACCAGAAGAGAACAGTAGATACAAGAAATGAAGATGGCACAGATTTGACTGACATATAGATGCCTAAGCGCTGAACGCGCGGATGAGCGCGCGTTCCGCGGATATGCGCCGCGACGCCGGCGCGATATTTCAGTATGAAGCGCTGTCGCAGTGGAGACGTGGCCATATTCCGAGGCCCGCGCACGTTCTCACAAGCGGTCAGCGGCAATGTTGTAGTTTAGAAGCATCGACAATGCTCGTATATTGGACGATATTCTAGAAATTACAGTTATAAGTATAATATTAAAATCGCGTCAGTCAATGCTCGAGTTAGCACAACAAAAAGTTCATTCTCGCATTAACATATTGGCTTATGTTTCCTAGACGATGTACAGTTCGGAGGAGCCTGGGTCGGCTTAGCCAGATTAGCTGAATCAAAATAGATTAGAATTTACTATATATGAACAAAACAATATATAGTTATATAAATTCAAAACAAGAAAAGGATCGAGGGAATTTATAGGCAACCAAGTAATAAAAAATCACAAATTATTCATACTAGGGGATTTAAATATAGAGCAGGTATATAACGCTCACTGATAAGCGAGTCCGAATGAAAATGTATTATTATTATGAATTATTATAATAAAATCATTTATTGATTAGCGTCTTCCGGTCGTACGAACCTATAACATTTACAAACCACACCACACAGCGCCGGCGCCCCACCCCCCGCCCGCCCCACACCCACCCCCCCCCCCCAAAAAGAACAAACAACACCACCCCCCACAAAAAAGACACCAACACACCGCCAAATTGTTTGGTTTAATGTGGTTTATAACTCCACAAAGTTACAACTTCAAACGGCATCCAGACCAGCGAGGTGGAGCTTGCCACAAACGTCTACGCGTAGCCTCGCGCTGCTAGCAAGTGCCAGCGACAAAAAACCGTTACGCAACTGCTGCGTTGATCGAATGACACTACTGAATCTCGAAGCCATTTTGCGACAGCTTGCTGCCGTGAACACTTAACTCACATAGCGTGATTACGTTCAATTATTATGGCAAAAGAGCAAAATGTGTGGACAAATCATACTATAAGACAGCAATGAGTTGAATTACTGCGAATAACAAATGCTTTTACCCTGACTGACGCGCTCTGTTGACTTGCGAAGCGATGAAATGACCAGATTTTCTTCTCTTTGATGCGAATGCATCGGCACGGGCATTTCATTATTTACGAAAAAGTCAACGGGCTTGCAGTTACGGTCAGGCAGTCAGCTCAAGTCGGTTGCACGCCCCATTCCATGCAATAACATAAGCGGAGGCTTATTGTGCTACAGCATATGCGGAAATGAAGAAGAACTTAGCACTGTGCGCAAACAGCGTGTTTATCTCGTATTTGGCGCCAAACTCTATCGTATGAAAACCGTTTAGGCCTAAGACAGATGCCCTAGTTCCTGAGATCGGCGATCGTGTCGAATGATATGGTACTCACAAAACTTTGATCATTTAAAAGGAGGCAGGCCAGTGCATGTTGTTGGAAGGACACAAAGTGTCATTTGAAGGCGCGGCAGGGCATTTTCTCTCGGGTATCGCTCACCTTTTGTTTCGTCGAGACTGTGATCGTAGCACGACAATTATAACGTAGTAGATTTAAGTAACATGTATAGCAAGCGAAAGTATTACATAAGGTTAAGGTAGCATGTAGCGTTCTACTGCAATGACTGTCAATGAAGACGCTTTACAGCCCAAGGGTATGTAAAGAGATTGTATGAGAAAGAAAGTGCTTGGTATTGTTGCAATTAGTTTCTATAGATATATAGTTAGCAACAGTAACTTTTAAAAACCTTGTTTTTGAAGCGATCAGATCAGACACTGTACACGCATTAAGCGGTGACAAGTAAACACACACGAGACGACATGCGGTTCAACATCGAGATAAAGGAAGTCATTAGACACAAGAGACAGGAATTAATTACAATTTCACGAGAAATAACGCGATGACATTGCCTTTAGCATTTCAAGTTACTTTACAATAAAACTCACAATGACATTAGGGGCAAAGGCTATTTTTCTAGCAGATAAATTGGAAGGAACAACAATAAATCGTAACAACTGTATGGCACACTCGAAACCTAATGGCTGCATTGACATAAGCGCAAGCAATAACTGTGGTAGAGGTATGCTTTAAAATTTTAAAAATTCAGGGGATACATACTACTAGGACATAATTTTGATGTTTGCCACTGTAAAGCAAGAAGAGCGTCTTAAACGTACTTATAACATAAATAACGAGAATTAAGGCTACAAGGTTAGTAGACATACCAGTCGTCCAATTTTATAAAACATTGGTGTCCGTTTGTTTATTTATTGTGTTATTCCATTAATCTATGCGTTTAATTGCTTAATTTCCAGAACTAATGAAAATATAAAGCAATTAAACGAAAATGTTGTTAGTGACGATGGAAGTTATCTTTCGTGGCTTTTCATCCTTACATCTAATAGGTCTACGTTGTATTGCAGTAAATACAGGTCGGCACGACCAATTGAACACTGGGACTTGCTGATCGTAGCACGAAAATTCCTACGATATAACATTATCAGCCGTACACATATATAACCAAAGCAAATATATGACAAAGCGTTATAGTAAGAACTATCTATCATGCAATGACGTCAATGAAACTACTGCTAACCGAATTACCATTGTTGTTTGGACACTGTAGCAGGCATGAGCAGAGTGACAATAAACACACATAGAGGACATCGCTTTAATCGAAGATATAAAGAAACTTATTAGGCCTTACTTTCCTTAGACTTATTAGGTCTTATTGCATCCTCGCAAACTTTAAATGTGCTGTTTTCGTATTTTATTTGAATTTTTGCTCACGCATGACACAATGGCTACACATGAGATGTGCACCCACATATATTTACTTTGCAAAGGCAAGTGAAAAACATGTTCTAATTTACGGAATAAGGTGAAGAGGATGGAACACAGCGACTCATATTTTTCAAGTAATGTCGTTAATTAAAGATATATATAGTATATTATATTATATATATATCATATTATGTTATTACGCGTATAGGTATACGGAATAGATATATAGGTATGGGGAATATAAATATTTTAAATAATTTTTATATTTTAACTGAAATAGTGTACCCGTTATTAATAGTATAAATCTGCCGATCCGATTAGAATTTGGCCGAATTTTGGCCGATATTGAAAAAAAGTTTGGCCGTGAGATGGCGTGTGTTTGGCCGTGAATTCTGTCGACTATCTGGCTATCTGGCTATCTGGTGAGTATACGGGGATTTTGTTCAAACTCGCATGTTATGGTAGAAAGCTGTTAGCTTTGTTTCGACCGACTATTTTACTTTTTTGTAGGTTTATATATGAACTAGTAATTGTCTGCTAACATAAATCTGTATGAACCATACTGGTTTACTATCTTATCTTATATTGCTCAGACTGATATTTCCTGCTCTAACGCCAAAAACCAAAATGGCGATAGCCTACTGTTTTAGCCGCACATTCACAGATCAACATTATGCGTTGTCTACTAATCTTTAGCGTAAATTTACGCATCACCAATAGTTATTAGTATATATTGTGCACTGAAGAATAATCTTTCACAATTCGATTTATTTTGCCGTGTGATGAACGAAGACAAATAGCATCACTATCACTGATACTATCATCAGTATTGATCAGCCTAGCTGAGTAGCTCTAGTACTATAGCCCGCAGGATCGCTGCCCTGCGGCAGCGATCCTGCGGGCTATAGTACTAGAGCTATGATCAGCCACACTACTCACTAGGCCTAGTCACTACTGACACTACTAGGCCTACTCACTAGGTGGTACAATAAATTGAATAATGTAACACAACAGGCCCGGATGGGGCTGGCTACTCTTGTTAGGTTACATTATTGTATCTACAACCACGCCACCGACGCAGGCACGTGGAACGGTTTAATAATAATTAATATAATATTAATAATAAATAATCATGAAATGTATTTACTACCATGCCAGGCATGGACCCATTGACACTGTCATTTTGAAATCTATGAGGAAGAGGGACCACTTGGCACTTGTTTCAAAGGGCCAGAATTCTAAAACGCCTGTTAGTCGGTCTAGATATCACAGTAAAAAAAAATTGTCTCCCAATTTAATCGTATACTCCATCGAAATTTTTTAAATAATATTGCAGGGGTAGAAATTAACTTTTGAACACAGGAGTCAAAATGAGGGAGGCCGCGGAAAAATTAGGGAGTTCGCAGACGAGGTTCAAAATTAAAGATATTATTAATAACGCATACATGTGCTTATTTTTAAAACGATCATTGCGAGAATTTTGCTCAGAAAAACTAAATATAGCTGAATATAGTCTCACCTGACAGTGAAAATATCACTGATTACACCAACATTCAAAACACCAATATTTTATGCAGTTATAGGATAGAAAAATTGATTTGACCACATCATACCAGCAATACATTTTTTCGAGTCAGGACTTTCAAAAATCACAAATGGCATCTCAAACAAGCGAACATAATTAAAACAAAGGGGCATCTATTTGTGTGTGATAAGTATTCTCGCTGGCGGTACGCAACGAGGACTTCTCTCTCCGTCTTCGTTATAGTCCCTAGGACTTTTGAAGACTAATATTTATGAGGTTACAACTTACACTCTTATTTGTGTTATGCTACTATGCACCTCTGTGTTTACATCTGACCAAAAATATCTCCGGTGCGATTTTTGCATTACTGTACCCTTGTTGACGTCTCGCGTACCGCGAGAAAGTGCGAGACATGACAGCGAAAATCAACAAGAGAACGCAAAATTGTAATCGTGCATGATTTTGTCTTTGCATTCGCGTTACTAAGACATTTTATTGTTATTTCAAACAATTACTGTTACTCAAGCAACAACAGTAGGCATCATGAGAGTGAGAATAAACACTAAAAAATGCTGAAAACAACTCGCAATGATCGCTTTAAGATTCATGCGCTTGCACGTCTGCCAAATTTTCTCTGGACATTAGCTGAAAAATACTGTAATTCCGTGAGGTCGGCCGTTCTAATGCACTAGAACGAACTAATTAGTATGGCAGCATTTTCAGGGAGTTACACCGACTCCTGCATAATCAAATCAGGGAGTCCGACAGTAAATCAGGGAGTATTTGACTCCGGACTCCTGCTAATTTTGCACCTTGTATTGTCTGTGATCATGATTCTTAAAAAATGTAATGTAAAAAATGGGAAACTGGTATCCCACCCATCTGGGCTTCTCTGTCATCTGTAGTAACTAATGGTATTTCATGTGAGTCTCCTGCATCGAAAGCTTGTTTTTGTTGAGTGATCAATTCAAGTTGGGTTTCTCTACTTCTTGTGCAACCCATTTTCCATGTTCAAACTATAAGTTCCCCCTGATGAGCAAAATTGGGTGCCAAACAATCCTTTTACCCAAAATAGCCATTTCCCTAAGTGGTGTGTGTTTTCGGTGCGTAAGAACTTATCTCCACATAAGGTTGCTGGTCCTGATAAGGTGCCTGGTTTTATTTTGCATCATAAAAAATGTAAAATTCTTTGCATTACCCGCTCCAAATCACCCTTGACTTTTACTTACTCGCTGTACCATAAATATCTATCTCTTACCCCTACTTACAAATATGTGGGTGTTATTATTAATAGCGATCTTCACTGGAATGCCCACATTGATTACATTGGTACGGCGTAACCTTAGCTTTGCCGATTCTAAAACTCGGTTTCTGTTCTCCCCATATTAGAATATCTTTCGCCAGGCTGTTGCCCCTTTAAGCGGGGGACACACTATGCGAATTTCGCTGCGATCAGATGCGCAGCGAAATTTGCTGCGAAAATATTCGCACTCGCATGCGATAAATTGAGCGGACACGCGATCTACTGTCGCCACACGGCTCCAACCATGGCTCCAACAGTCATGTGATCGCTGGTGAAAGATAGTGGCGATACACGTATACACTGATACACGTAATTACTGAATAGCATACTGATCAATGATTCGCTGCATTATAACATCAGCCGGTTCTATTTTTGCTTCAATGGACACACAGGGCACGGAATTACGCACGGAAATACGCAATTTTTTTTGGCACCGGTCCAGAGGGCTGGTAACAGCAATTTTTTTACCAGCCCTCAACATAATTTAGCAGCCCTCACAAATTTTGTTTGTAAAATCAATGCCATGTTTTACGCTTGCATTCTCAATTTTAAATTTGTAAAATGTTGATAAATTATGGCGTGATATCCTTCAGGTAAAACTGTAATGTAGGCTATTTGCTCATTAATGCTATAAATAAAAATGTAGGTACTCGCCAGGGCTCAATTTTAACGGTCGTACGACCGGATTTTCTCTCGGGCAACTACAAATTGCTTCCGTGGTTGTCGAGTGTCTAACCTCTATAAAAAAAATTTATTCGTAATGCGCGCGTTCATTTTACATACGGCCAGGGTTGCACAATACGCTGCAAACGTACATGTCTAGACACATTGTCTGGCTTGCTTGCTACAATGTATAACATCACGTGTTTAACAACACATTAGGCGCGTTCACACACAAGAAAAACCGCGATGCTAATCGCGATGAAATACCGAGATAATTGTGTCGTTGTTCACACAGGCGGAAATATCTCGCTAATCGCCGAGCGGGATAATTCTATTAATCGAACTGCGCATGCTCACTGCCGGAATGATGCTCACTGCGCATGCTCAATGCTCACTCGCTTGGAATGATGGGATAGAAAATACCGGGATTATTTGCGCGAGCGTTCACACACACAAATAATCGCGCTAATTCCAAATAATCGCAGTCAAAAGTGCGATTTGGAGCGCGATGCTGATCGCAATTATTAGTGAGTATTATTGCGTTCACACTTGTAATAATCTCGGTATTTCGATCGCGATGCAAAAACCGGATTTGCATCCCGCTTATTCCGCCAGTGTGAACGCGCCTAATGTTCGTCGTTAATTTTCAATTTTTACTCATCTGTGACTTGCACCAGTGTTGAATTTAGTAATGTTAGTAGTGTTAGTTAACTTAATGTAAATGTTATGAAATAAATTCATGCAACTTTTAATTACTATTATTATTACGTCATTGATTACCCAGCATCATTTACCACAGATTACCAATATTTTATTCTCTTCATATAATGAGTGTGAAACAAAGCGAATGTGCCATTGTCTGCCTGTCACTGGCATACGGACAAAAGTACATGATTAGGCCTTTTGCTTTACAGCACTGAGCATCACGTGAGCAGAGCGCATGCAGCACATGTTTAAATAATATCCGGACAACCAAAACTCTTGAGGGACAACCATATGCTACTCTCTTGGTTGTCCTCCGGACAACCCAAAAAAAACCTTAAAATTGAGCACTGCTCGCTAACACGGCTGAAACCACCGGCTCAGAGTGCCGGTGTTTTGCCATTGTTACCGACCCTCCAAATAATTTGCCAGCAGATGCCGGTGGGCCGGTACTAATTTTGCGCCCTTGACACTCGATGCAAATCTGTACGCAGCGATAAAAATTCGCAGCGAAAATATCAAACATATTTGATAGCTGCGGATAAAATTCGCCATCGCTTGAGACTTGAAATCAAGCTAGTACGTGTCATTTCTTAATGTTTATTAATTTCAGACTTCTAGCCAAGACTAAACACAAGCTGTATTATAATGGAGCAGAATAAGTATGTTGTGTGTGATGTCTGCAAGGAACAGTTTTCTGATGTGGCTACATTCCCGGAGCGCAAAAAGAACAGAGACACATTTGTGTGTGGCTTGTGTACTGCAAGATTTCATGTGTGTGAAGACTTTAGCTTGCACAAATCAAACCATGCAGGCGCAGGTAATGTAGTTAGAAAATTATGTCAAAATATTAATCATTTTCAAATCATTATCTGTTGTCACTGCAGTTTTCTGTGATGGCCTAAGATTGTGCACAAATTAATAAGAGAAAGAATTAATTAATCAAAACCAATTTTTACAGAAATGATATTATTTTCACTATCTATTTACATATAACATTGATGAAATATCGATAAGGAAAACAGAGCATAGATTTACTAAATTATTTGGTAGATATATTGGATTTAAACTAACTAAATATAATATGAAGTGAGACATTTTTATGTAACTCACTTGTGCGTATTCTGTATTACACTATATATATGAATTACAGTTGTTGGCCATGACTCTGATCATCCATCGGTAAATATGGACCAATCTAGCAGCACCAATGCAGGTAAAAAACAGTGACACGGAGCCATTTTATCCAGAAAGTTGTTTTACAAGTTCTGTGATGCCTATAGTAATCTTTCAACTATCTATCTATCGTTTATGCCATGGTGATGCCTAATGTAGCAAAGATGGTTTCTCATTGCTGTATGTCATTTGCAAGCCTTCACATGATTTCCCTCCTGCATCTAGCCAACCTAATTTCTGTCTGAACTACTTCACTATGCTGTAATGAGGGATCTTACGAGTCCCTTTGCGCGAGCACAGTCTAAAAAATTCTGTCTTCATTTGTAAATACATGTCCAGTGGTAGAAATTAACTTTTGAACATGGGAGTCCAACGGACTCCCTACCCTCAAAAAGAGGGAGTCCGCAGTCTGAGGTTCAAAATAAAAGATATTAACAATAACGCATGTGCTTATATTTAAGATTCATGGGGTTGCACGTCTGCCAAATTTTCTTTGGACAATAGCGATGCTTTTCCATGGACGCGTCCGCATATTAATTAAATTCCATCAACGCTTGGCATAGCACCACTCGATCAAACAGCTAGCACAACCCCACGACGATTCTGTCTTACGAATCGTTACGCCAGTATAGGCTTTTAGGACAGAATTTTAACGGTTTATCTTATATAACGCACACATGCA
>NW_014578458.1:35270-35619 GCF_000485595.1 Priapulus caudatus
GATGAGCACTGTCGTGCAATGATGTAATTTAAATTTGCAGTAGTGAAAGCTATCGAAAGTTATTAAGTCATCTACGTAAGGGTTGTTAGGTTTAGTTAAATAGCAACGTTTAATGTTTTATGTAACAGTTCCTCATCTGAACAGGAAACACGCACATGTTACATTATAATCTTGTGTATACCATTTGCAATATCCAGGTGCATCAACTGTAAATGAATCACCTTTGCACAATGTTGTGGAAAAGAGAGGTCGAGGCCGTCCACCCAAGAAACCTCCAGCTGCAGAAGGTAAACTATATTTTCTCAACTACATGCCAAACATTCCTAATGAAGATTAAATGTTTATTGGC
>NW_014578458.1:37343-44993 GCF_000485595.1 Priapulus caudatus
ACATAGGTACCGGGACACATAGGTACCTCAGTACCTGGGTACTGGGACACATAGGTACCGGGACACATAGGTATGATACACTTCCCAATACGTATTGGAAAATATTGCAATACGGTTTTGTCGTATTGCAATATATTGCAATACGGTTTTTGGTCGCAATACTCACCCCTATTATTACCTCCGCCCAACGGAGTTGGAGGGGAGGTTATGTGATTGGTCTCGTGCGTTCGTGTGTTATTGTGTTTGTGTGTTAGTGTGTTCGTGTGTTAGTGTGTTCGTGTAGCCAGCAGCAGGCCAGTCAGTGTTAGTGTGTTAGTGTGTTGGCGCGATCGATATTAGTGCGTCGAGTGAGCGAACCAGCCAGCCAGCCAGCCAGCCAGCAGCAGGCCAGTCAGTCAGCAGCAGCCGTAACACATAGATGTTACATGGGGCGTATGTCGCTGGCGGAGGTATGCACTCTCCGTGAGTGCCCTCTGTCTAGTTGTTGGTTGTATCTATTGCACTCTCGCTCATTACATTTCTTTTGGCTATTGGTAGGTGCCTGCACCCCATCTGATATGCGCAACCCGTTGTCTGGAAAGGAGAAGCTAGATGACAGCTGCCAAGACAACAGTGTTAAAGTGTCCAGTAGTGTGAGTCCTGTCTCTGAGAATCCCACCAGTGAGCCCCCTACAAAGCGAAGACGGGGCAGACCCACAAAAGCAGAGGCATTGGACAAACGTATGTTTCAGTGCTCATGCTCCGTGTATAGTAGCTCGACTTAAATTATAATGAATGGCTGCAATGTTTATTGGTGTAGCAATCAATTTTGTAATGACAGATTTGGAAGAATTCTCTGGATTTCTAATCAAAATGGCCAGCTGTTGTAATAACTTCACCAGCTTTTTATAATACAGTCAGCTCATCGTTTTTGTAATACAGTGTAACTGTAATAGCATTAGCTGCGTTCAGATGAGACTCCGTATTTATCAAAATTCGGTATTTGCGAGATACCGAATCTGAGACAAATTCGTGACTTACTCCACAAATTACAATTACAAATTTGTGCTCACTTGCTGTTTCGCGGCTTCAGAAATGCCGTATTTAGTTACTTGTCGATCCGTTTGGTGGTGTCGGATTCAGAATGGCTAAGCCCATGGGCAAAGAGAATATCCATGATATTGCTATTTTATTGAGATTTTTAATGAATTTCACGCAGAACAACGAAGATCAAGATGATCACGATTATTTTATGTTGCGAGAGAGGACATTTTATGTCTCTCGATGGGATCTCCGTGAGTAATCGGAACACACGGAAATGGCCGATAAAATACGCGGCTTCAGAAATGTAGTATTTGCACTCAGTTGCGTTCAGACGAGAGAAATTAGCGGTCCAAGAGATTCGGAATTTCTCAAGCACGAGAAGTAATGCGGCATCTGGTAAGCCGTGTATTGTTGGACCGCGCATTTTAGCCTCGTGTGAACACTAAATACTGAATTTATTGCTCCGTGTGAACGCGGCTATTGAGTTTAATACAAAAGCTGGCAGTTTTTATTACAAGAATAGCAAAATTTTATAAAAAGCCATTATTGATCTGCTATTACAGATGTGGTGAGTTATTTCAAAAGCTATTCTTGTCATATAAGGCATAGCTAACACTGATAAACGGAATAAATGTCTCTATTCTGGGAACAGAGTAGCAGCCATACTATTTAACAGCAACTGCATCTAGTTTAATGGTATACTAAGAACAGTCAGTTGATGCCGAGCCATCTTATTACATAACCCATGTAGAGAAATATTCTGACAGTGTTAGAATAATAGTAATCAGAATGATAATAGCACATATCTCGACATATAGATCAAACAGCCTTTGTGGAAAAATTATCAAGCAAACAACGTGGTTTTGCATATTTTTGGCTTTGTGTTCATCGCACTCCTAGGGCAGGCACAGGTGGAGCAGGATCGACCTGTAAAACCTCCACCATTGTCTGAAGATAAGGAGCTTCCAGCGGAGGTGCGACGCATGGGCGACAAGCTGCAATGCATCGGGTGCAAGAAGTCGTTCGCTCGGCTGCGGCAGGTGCATGGCCATCGCTGCATCAAGTGTGATAGCGACTTCATCGAATACTTTCCAGAGCGGGCCAATGCAATTGCACAGTTGGAGGCAGATGATGATGACAAGGAAGATGAACCAGGTACTGGTGTAACCATGACATGCTAGTGTCTATATCAGTACCATAACACACCGGTTAATGCTGTCGCATAGAACAGTGTTTTGGTATAGCACTACATTATAGAGAACTTTTTTGCCAGAACAAATAATAACTGTAAATACTAAGTGCCGAAAACGTGTATTCATTAACGAATGCAAAGGTCACGATTTTGAATCCACAATGTGCACAGAGCAGTCGTTTTTGTGTATAGTGGCAATCACAAGCAGTGTAAATGTAGTTTGCTGCCTTACAGATGATCTCCAGTGTGTTGCGAGTAGGACTCTGTAGACTGTCTTTTCAGTTGGCTCATCATTTCTTAGAAATATGTCCTTGGGCTATTACTATACGAAAGAAAAGAATAATGAGCTTGAAAATGTGAATGTGAATAATGAGCTTGAAAATGTGAATGTGAATAATGAGCTTGAAAATGTGAATGTGAATAATGAGCTTGAAAATGTGAATGTGAATAGGGATTGTCTATATTCAGGCCGGTACGGGAGATTACGGTACGCATATATTTGCTAATATATTGACTAATCGCGCGTCAATAAACTCAATATTCACAGAGAGTATAGCTAAGACATGTGTCTATAGGTATCTAGAATATATTATGCAAATGATCTCCCTTACCGGCTTGAATTCATATACTCTCTGTGAATATTGAGTTTATTGACGCACGATTAGTCAATATAGCAAATATATGCGCGCGGAAGTGAATTACAGATGATTAAATTTCTAAAATTCTAGATGCCTATAGACACATGTCTTAGCTATACTCTCTGTGAATATTGAGTTTATTGACGCGCGATTAGTCAATATATTAGCAAATATATGCGTACCGTAATCTCCCGTACCGGCCTGAATATAGACACTCCCATGTGAATAATGAGCTTGAAAATGTGAAGTGCAAGGTGCTGCTAAATGCTGACCAATTATAAAAGCTGCACTCACACCTTCCTTTTCATGTTGATTTATCCAGCTCCAACTGCTGAGTTGAATGCTGAAGATAATAGTGATGAACTGTCAGCAAATGAGGATGATTACAGACCGCCCAGTCATGTCAAAGGTAATTATCTGCAGCGATCTATGTAGTGCTGGCACAACAAATCTTGTTATAAGTTTTAAAATTATTTGAACTCGTGCCTCAAGCTGTAAGTTTAGCTGCTTTCACATGCAGTATTTAATATACTACACTTAAGAGATCTTAAGTGCTTGCTACCTGTTCCGCAGTTGGCAGAGGTGGAATTATTTTATCACATGCCCGATCACATAGTGAAGTACATATTTAAAGTCGCAGTTGGCTGTTATTATGTTGTTTTGGCAAGACCTGTTACTAAATGATCTATCTAATGGGTGTGAAGCCATGATTCAACCCATAGTGTAAGCCAGAACTTGTGTGCCTAAACTGACCATATAATTCCTATACGTATATGATATCTTTCCTTGTGAAGTTTTCTATTTCGTTAAAACAACATTTTCCTGTTTAAAAGCTGTCATAAATGTTTGTATAACCATTACCATTTTTGTCTGCAAATTAAAAATGCCCCAAACATGCCACGTTTAGCACAAAGAAGCCTTGTGAATTTATGAATATAGTTTGCTAAATGTAAATAAACCACCATGTTCATTCCATGTTTTGATAAAAAATGTATTGCAACTTTGCTTCACCATCCTCGCAAGTTTATTGGGGAATTCAATCAGCTGGGTTTCTCTTGAGCAAGGTCACACTTTCAAGAATTCATTACCAATATTAATCCAGGAATAATTGTATTGGACATTTTATTCATAACAATGGTGAAAGACATTAAAAGCATACTAGGCCCATTGATTATGCAATGTTGACAAATGCTAGAGTAACTGGCACCTTGTGTAGTTAATAAGTACATAACCTTACATCCAAATGCGTATTAGTTTGTCCAATATCACTGCTGGTTACTAAGAAATGTCTAATTGAAATCCGCAGTTCAAGAAATCAGTTGTTTACAGTTTCAAACTGCTGCCGGCGAAGCGGGTGTGATACAGATTTATAGGGGTGTAACGATATACCGGTATATCGGTATATTGCAATATATTTTGAAAACTCGATATATCGCGATACAACTTCCGGATATCGATATTTTACGATACGGTGGTATAACAAGAAATAAATTACTTGACACTTGCCTTTATGTCTATATTGTTAATGGGCTCGAAAATTATGCACTGGCGGTGTATATATATTACGAAAGCACAATGCCTACACGACGCATACAGTATTACTGGTAAGCGACCACTGCGTGGAGCACTGCGCGGAACTACTGCGCGGCCAGAGTGGGGCAGACGTGTGAGCGAGGCAGAGAGCACGGCAACCAGGGAGTCTATATATAGCCTATGCTCACCTGAGTGCCCGCGCGCGCGATACAAGCTGAAGCGAGCACCCACTGTTTCAGTTTCAGTTTCAGTTTCAGTTTCAATATCCAGTATTAGCCAATTATGCAGCAGGGGTATTGTGTATTCCAGCCACGGCAGTGCCTTCCGAGAGGGTATTCAGTACAGCGGGTGACATTGTTACGGCACAGAGGACTGCACTGTCAGCGGAAAACATTGCCGTGCTTCTGTTTCTCAAGAAAAACATGAGAAATTAAATCATGTCATATAATACAATATATGATGATATTAAAACCATCAAATTGTTACTATATCATGCATGGTATACACTTCCCAATACGTATTGGAAAATATTGCAATACGGTTTTGTCGTATTGCAATATATTGCAATACGGTTTTTGGTCGCAATACTCACCCCTACAGATTTATATTATAGTAATTAGTACGTGTGTTTTACTCCATTTCCATGTTTAGTCCGTGGCCGTGGTTACACCACTGACACCTCCATTTCATCTGGCATCCAAAAATGGATGTCATGCCGAAACAGCACTTAATTGTTCTTCCTTAATCGCAGGCCAGCCTCAGCGAGCCGTTGAAGAACTTCCTTCAGATTGGCCTGGTGTTCTTCCTTAGAAGCGCCAGACACGAGAATGTCATCAAAGTATACAGCAGTGCGAGGGATTCCTGCCAGCAGATTCTCAATCATTCACTGGAAAATTGCCGGGGGCCGATGAGATTCCAAATGCGAGTCGACTGTAGACAAATAAGCCTCTGTGAGTGTTTATTGTTACGTAGTATACTGCTTACTCCTCTCATCAAGCTCAATTTGTTGGTAAGCATGTGCCATGTCCAGCTTGGTGAACAGCACACCTCCCGACAGCATAGCGAAGAGATCTTCAGGTGTCGGAAGTGGGTGGCGATCTACATCCGCAAACCGGTTCACCGTGACCTTATAGTCACCACATATGCTTACCGTGTTATCCGGTTTCAAAAAAAGCACAATGGGTGCTGCCCACTCAGCAAAAACCACCGGCTGAATGATGTTTGCCTCGATTAGGCAGTCTAGTTCCTGATCAATCTTGGGCTTCATCAGATATGGCACAGTCCTAGCCTTACAGAAGACTGGAGTTGCCTCCGACTTCACATGAATTGAAGCGGTCACATTCTTCATCGTGCTAAGTTCATCACAAAACAGCTCGGGGTACCAAGAGCTTGGGCTCGAGTCAGCTCGGTTCGGCTGCTTCTCCTTCAGCAGGTGGATTGTCTGCCAATCCAGTTGTAGAGTGCGTAGCCAGTTTCTCCCCATGAGAGTAGCGCCCCCTCCAGGGACCACCAACAACGGCAAGGTTGCTCGCTGGCTGTTGTGCGCGACAGAAGCTTGGAACTCCCCGCAGGTTCGTACTGTACATAACCTTACATCCAAACGCGTATTAGTTTGTCCAATATCACTCCTGGTTACTAAGAAATGTCTAATTGAAATCCGCAGTCTAAGAAATCAGTTGTTTACAGTTTCAAACCGCTGCCGGCGAAGCGGGTGTGATACAGATTTATAGTGCACCGGACATTTTCGCACGCATGCTCGGCCGTACGCAATGCTATCATCAGTGATTTCGTAAACACGGACGCTCGTGATAAGGAACTTTTTGTCAGGGCTGTCCGTGATTAGTACGTGTGTTTTACTCCATTTCCATGTTTAGTTCGTGGCCGTTGTTACACCGCTGACACCTCCATTTTATCTGGCGTCCAAAGCTTACGGGCCGCACAAATGTTTACGTCATCGCTTGACTCCTGGATGACATTTACGGCACGTAAATGAATATCAACAACCAATTTCAAGTCTTGCTTGTAATGTAACCTGCAGTGATATTGGACAAACTAACACTATGAACTAGAAAGCCGGAGAAAATACGGACTAAACACGGAAATGTTGCAAAACGCACGGACAGCTACGGAAAATTACCCAGCTAATTACTGTCCGTAGCAAAATATACGGTTTCCTACGAAATAACAACGAACTCCTACGAAATGTATACGGACTGCCAATTAACTCTGCCTGATATCGGCGAGTTCGTTATTATTACGTACAAACTTCGAACATTTGCTAGCCATGCAGCGTGGCACCCGCAGACCAGTAGCGTGAGCTTTTGATGCAGCGGAATGATAACAGGTGCTGATAGCTTGGGCTATTTACCATCGCTTTGTATCTTGTATCTTGTATCCTAGGTCCCTCTCTTGTCTTTCACAAGGCACTCTAATGCAGGTGCGGGGATTATCTAAAGAAACAGGAAATTATGTCTACCTCCAGTTCTTTAGATATTAATACTTCGAATTGACAATATCTTGCATACATATTCTACTGCTGGTTTGAGTAACCCAGTGTAGTCCCCTCCCCAGTCGTCACTTTGTTCGCTGTCCTTATATCTGTTATAAAACTCACATTTATATAAATGTTCCAAGTTCTCTTTCATATTGTTATTACATAAATTGCACCGGTCATCACCGAAGTTATTTCTAAAATAGCTTTTGAGTTCTATCGTGCATGTTTTACATTTAAAAGTAAGACACGTGTCTGTAAATGACATTTCTTTCATATATTTCTTTAGCCCATAAGTTTCTATGTTTATCATCTTCATTTTCGTTTTTCCTTTGGTTTTCATTTTATCTCTTGTTGTTACGCTTTTTAAAATGGCTTGTTTTACTTGTTTTTTCCAGGCTTTTGGTTTTATTCCTATGGCTGAGAGTGATATTCCTAAATCGTAGTTAAATCCTAAATGGTATTTTGGATATTTCTCAACTACCAGAAAGAGTGAAGATACAAAATCTTCGCCACATGTTAAGCACAATATGTACCAAAATAGCGCATCAGAATTTTTCTTTAAGTTTCATATTTACCGAGAAAAATTAAAAAAACTGCCTAAAATTCAAGTCGCATGTTTGAATTTAAAATTTTTGCGAATAAAGAGACATAACTCATAAAATACGGCACTTAATAACAATCCGTAACGTGCTTTTTTACAGTAATATGTTACCATTAAAACGAGTGTAAAAGCAAATTATTCCGAGTTGTAATCACAGAGAAATATCCAT
>NW_014578458.1:46099-47996 GCF_000485595.1 Priapulus caudatus
AACATTCCTTCGAGAAGGTTCCTGATACCATCCCTGTGCCTTCCACTGTTTCGGCGCGTATGTGAACACATTTGCAGAGATGCCAACACATATGTGAAGCAATCTGTAGTTTTTGGCCATCAAATTAGTAGTTCGAGGGTCACGTAGTAACCCGAGTTTGCTAGGGGGGTCCAGCATGCCCCCCTAAAAAATTTTGATTTTGAGATGCAATTTCCTGCATTCTGAGGGTAAAAAATGACAATAAATTGACAAAAAATGACAATAATTGACAAACAAAAAAAAAAATTTGATGACAGTGAAATTCGTAGTTTGATACAAACTGGTCGTAGTGGTGCAAAAGGAATAGAAATTCGTATAAAATACGGATAAATCGTAGTGGTTGGCATCTTTGCATTTGAGACTAACAGGGCTTACTAGAATCCCACCACTCCACCACAGAGTCACAGCAGTAGACGTGAGATGAGCGCTGTCGCTCTGCGGCACTTGTTTGTAATTTATCTTTTCTAATATCGGTAGTATACCTAGCTCTATTTGAAGAGCTTCTAGCGGTGTGTTACTGTGTGCATTTAGAATTTTGTGTAAGCACTCATATTGGAAGTCTTCTAACATTTTTCCTCCAAATTCCATTTTTCCTCCAGGTTCATCCAAATTTCACTGTTATTTAAGAAGGCGGGTAGCACCGTGCACTCGTATAGTTTTACTCTCGCTTCTATCGTATATTTTCCATAGTTTTGCTCATCACTCAGTGATATAATTTCTCTCATCATGTATTGGCATTTTTCTGTTCGGGCTTTAATCATATCTGTATATCCTCCATTCTCGTTTAGTACATAACTACATAAATACGAAATATATTTACTACCAAAGTCTTAATGTTTCTATACTCTCTTTCACTTATTAATTATTGCCGACAATTTCCTGCCAATGCCGTACGTCCAAATGCTCATCTGCAACAAACGCTGGCTGCCGCCATGGCTGCCGCTGCACACTGACACATAAATATATAGCAGGTAGGAAAGCGTGCTGCCAAAATTCGCTCGGCGCTCACTTGATTTTACACGAATACAACACAAATATTCAACCATTCTACTCCATCTTTGTTTCTATTTGAAGAACAGTGTTCAATTGTTATAAAAACATACTGGCTGTGTTCGTAACCAAGCTGTGTCACGCGAAATCACAAAGTGTAATAGCTGGTAATAACTCGTAATAACTGGTAATAGCTGATAATGTAAAACCAGTCCCGACTGCAGGGAAAGCCACGTCAACACTCGAGAGCTAGTGCTTCCCCCTATAAACAACAGCCACGGTCATCACACGCCGAGGCGTGATTGGTTGATTCGGTCGAGTTAACCTCATTACATGGCACGCTCCCACATCCCTCCATCCCATGACCGGAAGCACTCCTCAGAGGTCCAGCCTCGGAGGCGGCACTCCACGGGTGAGCCGAGCTGAGCGACGCACCGGTGGAGCAGCTCGATGTGGAGACGCCGGCTGCCCAGCCACAGGCCCACCAGGTGCAGCCTCAGGGGCAGCGGCCTGAGCCTCAGCTGCACGCAGGGCCGGCAGTGGTGAATCCTCACGCGGAACCTCACGGCTTGTAACCTCGGGCAGCACAGGAAATTCCGGCTTAGCTGGGTCCTCAACCTGTTCAGGCAGTGCGGGTGCATCCAGGTTCCTTGAAGGACTGAACAGCTCTCTCTGCGAGGCCATTCGACGATGGGTGGTAGGGTGCAGTGAATGTATGACGGATGCCATTAGCTGAGATGAACATGGCAAACTCTTCACTGGTGAATGTAGGCCCGTTATCGCTGACAATGCAGTCTGGTAGACCATACGTGGCGAAGCAGAATCGCAGCTTCTCCACTGTTTTCTCACTGGTTATTCTCTGCATCAT
>NW_014578458.1:48628-53032 GCF_000485595.1 Priapulus caudatus
CCCCCACAGGTACTTGTGGAATTTCTTGACGCCCACCATCATGGCCAATGCTTCTTTCTCCACCTGAGCATAGTTCTTTTCAGCTGGTTGCAAAGTCCTGGAGTGATAGCAAACAGGATGCTCATCCCCATCAATCTCGTGAGCCAGGACCGCACCTACTCCATAGGCTGAAGCGTCACACGTCAGCAACAGGGGTTTATTGACAACATAATGCTTCAAGACAGGAGCTTTTCGCAGGAGCTCCTTCGCAGCATTGAAAGCTCGGTCTTGATCGGTGCCCCAACTAAACACATCTCTTTTTTAAGAACCGATGCAGTGGCTGAAGAGTGCTTGCCAAGTGTGATAGGAACCGCAGGTAGAAGGTCAGCACACCTAGGAAAGCCCGGACTTGTGTCACATCTTTGGGCTTTGGTGCGCCACAATTGCGATGACCCTGTTGCCCAGTGTAGCCAGACCATCCTTGCTGATTTGATGACCAAGGTACTGCACGGATGTCATACCGAAACAGCACTTGTTCTTCCTTAATCGCAGGCCAGCCTCAGCAAGCTGTTGAAGAACTTCCTTCAGATTAGCCTGGTGTTCTTCCTTAGAAGCGCCAGACACGAGAATTTCATCAAGGTATATAGCAGTGTGAGGGATTCCTGCCAGCAGATTCTCAATCACCCTCTGGAAAATTGCTGGGGCCGATGAGATTCCAAATGCGAGTCGACTGTAGACAAATAAGCCTCTGTGAGTGTTTATTGTAGTATACTGCTTACTCCTCTCATCAAGCTCAATTTGTTGGTAAGCATGTGCCATGTTCAGCTTGGTAAACAGCACACCTCCCGACAGCGTAGCGAAGAGATCTTTAGGTGTCGGAAGTGGGTAGCGGTCTACATCCGCAAACCGGTTCACCGTGACCTTATTTTCACCACATATGAGAACAGACCACTATTAAATCCTCCATAGGATCCTATACTTAAAGCCTCACAATGCGCATCCAAACGCTAATTTCTACAGTACTAGACTAGAAAAAACTTTGTGGCATGAATAATCACACTACCTTATGACAAAATAAACTCTAGTTCCTCCCATTTCACTGCGCGTTGTCTTATAAAAGGTATTTGAAAATACCTCCACTGTTGTTCAAATTCTCCGATGTTGTTGACACGTTTGCGTTGCTCTGCCAGGCAACCGTCCAGTGGGTGTAGCAAAGATTTCTACGGCCCGTGTGCGTTTTTCGCTTGCACGCTGCTAGCGCAATGTTCGCGCTGTTAGCGATATCAAGCTTAAAATCAATATGTTATTTTCACGTTTATTACGCTGCCTATAATTACTTTCTTAATAGTCTTTGATGTTACATATACAGCAGTTCACAATACTACAACTATCTTAAAATGTAAACGACTATATATAATAGACGTGGCAGGGTTCGTAACTAAGCAGGGTTCGAATTTGTGTACAAAATTGTAACACGCAGCACAGGAACAGTATATATAGGCCTACAGTATACACGCCGACAAAAGTCTGGATCGTTTCGATTGCACGTCCATACTTCCAGCATCTTCCATTACGACTGCCGCCACTATGCAAACAGTTTACCCGGGACAAACAATTCCTTGCTCAACACCCTGTAGCAACATGTGATGTCACCAAACCAAGTCGAGGCTATGTTGTTTGGCAAACAATTTAGCGTTGGCGCCAGATTACCTGATTTCGCACCTCTTTCTTGTTGGTTTTAAAGGGACAGTAGCCTCTAGGATTTTACTGCATACAACTGTACTTACTGTATAACAAATCGGTCTATACCACATGTATTTGTCACCACGAATACTTAATTAATTATTTACACATCATACGCTAGCGAAATTTTGAACGGCGGCCATGACATCGCGCGACCGTGCTGCCGCCTGAAAAAAGTTGCGCTATTGCATTTTTTTATTTTGGCAGGTAAAATGACTCGAGGCTAAATCACAAAAGCTGCAATTATATTTTATACTAAAGCTATTTAAACACGAACGATATTCATTTTAGCGCAAATTTATCCATATTATAACGAAACGTATATTGTCTGTTTATAAGATAATTAACATCCTTTTTCTTTAAATGCAATAAATAAGAATAACCCTCGTCTGTATAGCCCTTGCTAGAAAAGTGGTTTTGCGGCAACTCTCAGATGTGCGCTTTGAGTGGCGCCACTGTCGTTGTTAATCAAGACTGTAGTCGTCTAGATTTTTTAAAAACATTAAAAAAAAAGGTGTAGTCTCCTGCAACGGTACCGCTCGCGCCAAATTTTTTCTCTTAAAGTCGCCGTATGACGGTACTGACGCCTGATTGGTTGCAGCTTGTTTTTTCCTCGGCGATATACATAGCCAAGCATCCAAAATTTTAATTTTGAATAATGTCGCAGCAGTCTAATGGTTAGCAGCGCTGCGCGCCAAGTCATGAATGGTCGGCAGGCATTCGAATCCCATCGTTTTTAATGATTTTCCTAGTTTCTCTGTATTCTTTCTATCTTTTATCTGTTTAACATTTTTTTTTCACATTTAAACGCAAATATTTACATGATTTATTTACAACATCCTTTAATAACAAAAATTAATTTTTACACTTAAATAATTAAATTTTATTAATTTAATAGCGGTTAGGGCTTAGGCGTTAGGCTCGGTTAGCGGTTAGGTTAGGGTTAAGGGTTAGGGTTAGGGTTATCGTATATAATCGTATAAAATCGCTATATATAATATCGTACCAAAGAGCAACGCTAGTTATTATTCGCCGATAGATGGCGCTGGCATCCACTACGCCGTGACTTTAAGAGAAAAAAATTCGCGACGGTAACCGTTGCAGGAGACACAGCCTAAAAAAAAATTTTTCTAATGGTGATTGAACCATGAAACTTTTTATGTAGCGCAATTATAACCTAAATTAGCTGAAAATAACCCTAGAACCTAGAGGCTACTGTTCCTTTAAGCAAACGCGCAGTCAAATGGGAGGAACTAGAGTTTATTTTGTCATAAGGTAGTGTGATTATGCATGCCACGAAGTATTTGCTAGTCTAGTACTGGAGAAATTAGCGTTTGGATGCGCATTGTGAGGCTTTAACGTTAATGATTACCGCTCCTGCTCGTAACGGCCGCTAGGGCCTACTCACCAGAGCGTTAACCTCTTACTATAAATTATGAAAGTTGGTGGCTGCTCTCAGAATCAGAACGACCAATCAGCGAGCAGTCCTTTGCTTGACGTCATTTCCGTCCTTTGCTTGACGTCATTTCAACTACAATAACTATATTTATAATAGTTTATAATAATTTTATAATAGTTATAATAATATAATTTATAACTGTAAAAAGTGCATGCTTCTGATAAAGCCATTAACTAGATTACCACCATAATAAAATATATGCTGGGGCGGATTGCGCCGCTCTGCTTTAGACTGGCTACCCGGCTCGACAGTTCCACACAGCTACACTAACTTCTGTCAGTGTAGCGAAAGCATACTTGCCGGAGTGAAAGGTGACAAACGGGTATCCAGTCTTAGCGCTTGCCTTAGCCTCTTTCTGCCGGGCGTTTATTCGATAACGAGGATATTCATAGTACCTGCTGCGTTATCAATAGAATTTCAAACAGTTGCATGCACGGTGATGCCCTACTCAATTAAAACATTGATATATAGACTTTATAATACATAACATTAAATTACGACTTATATAACTTTCGTCAGTGTACGCGAAGGATATACTTGCCGCGAGCTGAAGGTGACGCAACGGGTACCAGTCTAGGCCTGCTTAAGCCTCTTTCTGGCGTTTATTCGATAACGAGGATTTCATGGAGTAGCCTTGCTGCGTTATCCAATAGAATATTTCAACGATTGAATCAACGTGATGCACTAATACAATTATAGTAGACACTTAGCCAATCATTACTCTATGACAGTACTTATTACTGTTAGTATTATGCATACTCATCATTAAATACCCCGTGGCTTGGTCTCGTAAACAATTATTTATGCGACTATTCTTACGACCATGGGAAGATCTATCTATACACCATACATGGTGTTTGGGATACCAAATAGTATATTAAGCATAGCCGAGTCTGTTTTATAGGTTAGGGTTTTGTGTTGTGATTTTTGCCAATCATTCCTTGATATACGTTATGGCGTTGCATGTCGTGAAGAATAGTCCACTAAATATATTGTTACGACTGGTCGTAAGAATAGCCACTGCCATATAAATAATACTCATTAGCGCCAAAACAAAAATCATATTGTGGTTACCAGTGATTAGAAATTAGTAACGGTTGGCTGGCCTGCACATAGCAGTAATGTAAGAATGTAGCACAAACTCTGCCGTGTTTACTCCATGTCTAATGTCATCTAAGGAAATGTCCACTGGGCGCCGGATCGCAAGAACAGTTCGTGATGCA
>NW_014578458.1:53057-58982 GCF_000485595.1 Priapulus caudatus
AACGTTAGCCGACTGCCGTTGGGCCAACGTTGGCACGCTGAGCAAAAAGACGTTGGATCAACGTTGGCTGTTTGACGTTGGGCCAACGTTGGCAATATGACGTTGGGCCAACGTTAGCCGACTGCCGTTGGGCCAACGTTGGCACGCTGAGCAAAAAGACGTTGGATCAACGTGGGCTGTCTGACGTAGGGCCAACGTTGACAATATGACGTTGGGCCAACGTTGGCTGACTACCATTGGGCCAACGTCGGGCCAATGTTGGGCCCAACGTTGGCACGCTGAGCAAAAAGACGTTGGATCAACGTTGGCTGTTTGACGTTGGGCCAACGTTGGCAATATGACGTTGGGCCAACGTTGGGCCCAACGTCTGCACGCTGAGCAAAAAGACGTTGGATCAACGTTGGCCCAACGTTAGCATGAGCTGAAGACAGCCGTTGGCCCAACGTCAGCATGTTATCTGGGAATCTAATAGTTCCAAATTAAACATACCGATCATAAATACTTACAGCAAATACATTTGCATTCTGCTTTACAGCTTTTTGAGTTTGAACTATTTCACTCACCAAGATATTTTTACTTTCGAAAAATAAAAATGGCGACCATTTTACCCGCCATCTATCGACCACATTTCAGAACTAAAAATTTGTTTTCTTAATTAAAATACAATGTTACCATATAGGCCTCTATATAATATAATATTATATATGTATCCGTTAGTAAAAAATATATAACTGTGTATAGGCGTTGATTATAGGCGGTAGAATCAAGGTCCTATATATAGGCTCTCTTGGGTGATTCTCCAACTAGGCGGTAAGCAAACTCCACGACAGATGGCGCTCTCACTCTCGCTCAATTCACAATTGTCTGGATCCGGATCTGGATCTGGATAGTTTACTGCGTAGCCCACAAGCACTTCAATAAAATATAATGCTAAATAAATACGAAATATATTTACTACCAAAGAGAAAATATTTATTTTCGCATCAAAAATTACTCATCATCATTATCAAGAGTTTATAATGGGAGATATGCTATATAATGGGAGTTCTCCCATATATACTCTTGCTTTATATATACCCCCTCCCTCTTCTATCACACCCAAGGTGAGCTACAGTGTCACTGACACTTTCATTTGCTATACGTCAGCACACATTCGTCAATACATAGTCACACCATGTATTCTCATTCTCTTGACTGATTTGTAGGAGAGCCTATATAGGATCTTGATTCTACCTGTGATGAGGCGGTCTTCGAAGCAAAACACGTGATCGTAACTTCAGCACTAGACAGGGGAGAAATCTCACGCATGTGAAGCACGATGGAATACGTGACAATTCATTCCGGGAAAAAAACCCATATAAGTGCGATCTGTGTGATATCGCCTTCACCTGTCTGAGTGCTGTGAAGACACACATGAGAACTCACACGGGAGAGAAACCATATTATGATATAAGTGCGATCTGTGTGATGCTGCCTTCTCACGTCTGAGTAATGTGAAGACAGACATGAGAATTCACACGGGAGAGAAACCGTATAAGTGCGATCTGTGTGATGCTGCCTTCTCACGTCTAATATTATTATAATATTATAATATTATATGTATATGTATACAATAATACAGTTACATTTAAACTGAATGCAGAAAATTCCGAACATTCGAACACGGGACACACACATAACTCATTTTGATCAAGGATATACACAACACATGTGTTGTTGTGTATATCCTTGCTTTGATCAATTAACATCCGAACGCCGACACAGTATTAATTGTGCTTGAATATGAATTTAATTTGAGTTGCAGTTTGCTCTCTAATTTTAAATATTATCTACTAATATATTATATACTAACATAATATCATTTGTGTAATAATGACTGTAATAAAGTGGCTGTAAATAAAAGTTGAGTTGCTGTGTTTACTTTCTAATTTGATACATTACTATCTTACTACTTTCTATGATACATTATCTGTTTCTAATCTATTATATATAACAAGTAACTAGTATAACTAGTCATAACTGTAACTGTAATAATAAGAGATCAGATAAAAACTATTGTAAGTTGTTGTCAATACCGTATAAATAGGCAATATTTTCATGAACTGAGTGAACAAATTTTTTAACTAAACGTTTTCTCAAACGAAATTTGCCATTAAAGTATAAATAACACGGTAACACTAACTCCACGGTAATTTCAGACCGGTGCAATCTCAGACCGTGACACCGGCAAGTTGCAACGGCTCGTCGCGGATAAGCGCGTTCAGGTGCGGGCTTTGTAGGCAAACACGATATAGGCACATAATAGGCACATAGTATTTTCCGGGGCTCTTTTTGGAATTTCGGGGGCTAAAACGCCCCGAGCCCCCGTGTATTTTTTTCACTGGCACATACATATACACATAATAGGCACGCTGCTTACCGGTTGTGTCGAGCTGTCGCGGATAGGTACGGCAGTCTTGCGTTAACGATTCCGCGTGGACAGCATGCTTACCGGCACAGCGAAGCTCTCAGTAACTAAGATTTTATGGGGAACCACTCTGATCGTATTCCTTTTCTTTCTGTGGACGATCTTATCTGAAAATTTGCTTCAGTCTAGTGAGGCAAACGAAGTGCAAACTGTGGATCCAGCATCCCCGTGTAAAGATGGCTCGGTGCCGGACTGCGCTTTCTCTCCATTCTCCCACCAATTCAAAGCCCAGCAAACGCACAGTAAATTGCACTCGGATGAAGATGTGAAGCCTCTAAGCGAGAAATATGGACAGGAAGCGACGGAGAAACATGAACATGTTTCTCGCGTGCTATCTACGCTTAAAACGATTACAGACGCGCGTGTCGCGATGGAACAGAAGAATGAAAGCAGATCTACAAGGGGCCATACATTGAAAGAATTCGTTTTAAATTACCAGTAACCATCCACCCATCTCCATGTGCATGTTATTGACACACACGATAGCCAGCCTAAATAATGCAACCACAAAACATCGCTTGAGCTTTAGTGCACAAGCTGCGGGCACTCCGATTGGTCGGCCGATGACGCGTCACATCCTCTAACCTAACAGGGTAATGAACCGGTAGTGATTTAATAGTGGTCATGTGTCATATGCGTACCGTGTTATCCGGTTTCAAAATAGGCAGAATGGGTGCTGCCCACTCAGCAGAAACCACCGGCTGAATGATATGTTTGCCTCGATTAGGTGGTCTGGTTCCTGATCAATCTTGGGCTTCATCAGATATGGCACAGTCCTAGACTTACAGAAGACTGGAGTTGCCTCCAACTTCACATGAATTGAAGCGGTCACATTCTTCATCGTGCCAAGTTAATCACAAAACAGCTCGGGGTACCAAGAGCTCGGGCTCGAGTCAGCTCGGTTTGGCTGCTTCTCCTTTAGCAGGTGGATTCAGGGGCGGATCCAGAGGGTTTGGGTGACCAGTTTCCATAGTTCTAGTTATAGCTAGGGGGTCCGGGGGCATGCTCCCCTGTAAATTTAAAAAAAATTAGGCTATATTTGGTGCATTCTGGTGAATTTTGAGGGTAAATTCTGAAGATACCCAGCCTGTGACCGGTTTCTGGAAACCGGTGCAAACCGGCCTAAATCCGCGCCTGGGTGGATTGTCTGCTAATCCAGTTGTAGAGTGCGTAGCCAGTTTCTCCCCATGAGAGTAGCGCCCCCTCCAGGGACCACCAACGGCAAGGTTGCTCGCTGGCTGTTGTGCTGGACAGAAGCCTGGAACTCATTGCAGGTTCGTACTGGCTCACCAGTATAAGTTCGAAGCTTGACTGTGCTTGGCTGTAGTCTAGCCTTGTTCCGGCCAAATGTATTCTGATATGTGTTTTCCCCTATGAGCGAGAATGAGGCATCTGTATCAACTTCCATCGGTAACATTTGGCCATTCACCTTGACTTGAATGATGATCGGAGGCTCTGCACGAGTGCTGCTCACTGTATAGACTGAGTAAAGCTCCTCCGAAGCAGCAGATGATGGCATCGTCTCAACCATGTTCATCTGATTTCCCTGCTTGGAGCAACACACCTGCGAGATGTTTCCTGTCTTGCCGCAGCTAAAACAGGTTTCACTCTTGTAACGGCAGCTATTCGGTTGATGCATATCCCCGCAGTGGTAGCATTTCGAGTGGAATGGCGTTTTCCCTTCTGTTGCCTGAGCAAGTTTACGCAGGCCGGGGCGCATCCCGGTACTGCTGCGTTGCCCAGTACTACTCTGTTTCCTAGTCGAGTTAGTACTACTGTGGTGTCCAGGGTTTGGACCAGTCCAAATTTTGTTGAGAGCAGTGGGGTGAGCAGACTTCTGAATATCCTGGGCATTCTTGCTCGCCAGCTCCATCGCTATCGCAATTTCTAGGGCTTGCTTTAAATCAAGTTGCTTCTCAGATAACAACCAATGCTGGATTCCCTCACTCTTTACCCACGATCACTAACCTATCCCGCAGCATCTTGTCCAGGGTATCGTCAAAGCTACAGTCTTTGGACAGTCTCCTCAGCTCTGCCATGAACCCCGAAATCGATTCAGATGCTCCTTGTACCCTGGTGTGAAATTTAAACCGTTCCACTATCTCGGCAGGCTTTGGCGAAAGGTGTTCCTTCATCACGTCAATTTACTCCTCATAGAGCTTGGTGGCTGGGTTATCCGGCGAGCACAAATTCTGCAGGAGCCTGTAAATAGTACAGCCCGTTTCTTTAACGCAGATATATTATTTGCAATGAAGAAATTTTCGAATCTTTCAATATAATGGTTCCAGTCCTCATCATTCGCCGGGTTAAATGCCTCCATCAGTCTTATAGTGGCCATAGCTAGTTTTATCCTCGTCGCCAATGTAATAACTGGTAACAGCTGATAATGTAAAACCAGTCCCGACAGCAGGGAAAGCCACGTCAACACTCGAGAGCTAGTGCTTCCCCCTATAAACAATAGCCACGGCGTGATTGGTTGAGTCGGTCGAGTTAACCTCATCCCATGTCACGCTACCACACAAAGCCTGACGAAATTCTCGCGTTCACTCCCGTTGCGCATTTTATGTAAATGGCTGCAAGTACAGGGCTATAGGCGGCGCACTGCATTTTGGGAAACTACCACGCTGCTTTCCAACTCCCGTACGAGCCTCGTCAAAGCCGCCTGTTAGAGCGTTGCAAAACCGTTGCAGCGTTGCGGCGCAAACATGAGGTCACGAAGAGTGCCGGTGGGTGTTTCCTGATACATGCGTTTAAACAAAGGAATTGTTCCGACCTGTGATTGGAGGATAAAAATAGACCCCGCCCACTCCCGCCGCATACGCTATGCTATGACGGGTAGGAACGTGTACTAACTATCATATGGAGCGAACGATTTGAGTCATTTCTATAAATTCTAGCTATTATAGACACATGTCTTAGCCTTAATCTTTGTGAATTTTGAGTCTATTGAAGTGCGATTAGTCTAATTAATGAGCAAATATGCACGCGCGGCTATGACCGGTGAAACGATACGTCACGAATTCTATTTTTATCCTCCAAAAATGGAAAAGTGGGTGGGGTCTATTTTTATCCTCCAGTCACAGGTCGGAGCAATTCCTCTGTTTAGACGCATGTTTCCTGATTCTGACAGTCATTTACATAAACTGCGCAACGGGAGTGAACGCGAGAATTTCGTCAGGCTCTGTGTGATTTCGCGTGACATAGCTCGGTTACGAACACAGACAGTATGTTTTTATGACAAGTGAACACTGTCCTTCAAATAGAAACAAAGATGGAGTAGAATGGTGGAATATTTGTGTTGATGCATGACGTTGGGCCAACGTTGGCGAATGGTTGGAATGGTCACGGTTGGCAAATGGTTGGCTGCATGACGGCATGGTCACGGTTGGCAAATGGTTGGCTGCATGACGTTGGGCCAACGTTGACGTATGGTCGGCATGGTCACGGTTGGCAAGTGG
>NW_014578458.1:59891-61327 GCF_000485595.1 Priapulus caudatus
CGTCTGAGTAATGTGAAGACACACATGAGAACTCACACGGGAAAGAAACCGTATAAGTGCGAACTGTGTGATGCTACCTTCTCGCAATCGGGTTATGTGAAGACACACATGAGAACTCACACTCGAGAGAAAACGTTTAAGTGCGATCTGTGTGATGCTACCTTCACACAATCGGGTTCTGTGAAGACACACATGAGAACTCACACTCGAGAGAAAACGTTTAAGTGCGATCTGTGTGATGCTACCTTCACACAATCGGGTTCTGTGAAGACACACATGAGAACTCACACTCGAGAGAAAACGTTTAAGTGCGATCTGTGTGATGCTACCTTCTCGCAATCGGGTTATGTGAAGACACACATGAGAACTCACACTCGAGAGAAACCGTATAAGTGCGATCTGTGTGATGCTACCTTCTCACAGTCAGGTCATGTGAAGAAACACCTGAGAACTCACACGAAAGAAAAAATCATTCAAATGTAACATTTGAAGTGAGTGAAGCTTACGCTCTGAAGAAACTCTATAACCACACACGACAATGTATAATAATTATAGAGATGTCGTACAGATGTAAGCAGAAAGATGAATGATGAATGATGAATTGGAGTAAAAGGAGAAAAGGAAAAAGAATGTTGATAAAAACAGACATTACACTGAGTGGGATTTCTCTTTATAAACAATTGTGTCATCAGAAATACACACCATTAAAAGGCATCGAAAAAGCACTTGATATCATGTACTCCCGATAACATGCATGTAAGGTGTAAGTAGCATAGCCCCGAACGATTGTCCTCAGCTCCTTGTAAACACTGTTTTCAAATGAATAAATTATTTATTGATATTCTAAATGATATAATTGCATTCCTCATCTGTCAACGTGTAGTTGTGCATACTTGTTTTTTGTATGATCACGCCGCGCCGCTGTCACGCGCAAAAGAAACCATGGAAACGATGGGGGTAATGTCAAGGCGCTAGCATGTATTGTCATACACCACCGACACCTCGATAGTCAATATCCACACCCGACAATCAACGTCAAAATCAATATCAATATCAATGAACAACACCAACAATCGATATCAGCATCAGCAACTGATGCACTCGTACGGTTTTTCGCGCGTGCGTACCGTCACACGTATTGTTACAGAATCATACAATCAACGCGCGCGTACCGCTACACGTACTATTACAGAATCATACAATCAACGCGCGCGTACCGCTACACGTACTGTTACAGAATCATACAATCAACGCGCGTATACCGCTAGACGTACTGTTACAGAATCATACAATCAACGCGCGCGTACCGCTACACGTACTATTACAGAATCATACAATCAACGCGCGCGTACCGTTACGCGTATTGCTCCAGAATCATACAATCAACGCGCGCGTACCGCTACGCGTATTGCTCCAGAATCATACAATCAACGCGC
>NW_014578458.1:61337-62751 GCF_000485595.1 Priapulus caudatus
AATTGAGTTTTGTGGGACAGGATTGACAGAATTGAGTTTTGTGTTCACAAAATTGAGTTTTGTGGAACAGGATTGACAGAATTGAGTTTTGTGTTCACAAAATTGACTTTATAGGTACAAAAATTCCTGTCCTGCGTGGCGCCCCGTATGCGCTGATTGGCTGTGGAAAGATTGGGGTCCGGAACTGAAGTGGGAAAAATAATTCAGGCGCGTGCTGCGAGCTGGCCAGGTGCACAGCCTAGCTGCGTGGCTTCGAAGCCAGTCGACGGGAACGGGCTAACCGTGACAATGCGTCCCCCCTTAATTAAGCGGGGACGCCAGACACCGCTTACAACACATAGGAACCAGTTAGCCAGTTCCTGTTCTTATGCGTTCGTCTCTTTCTCGCCCGGTGCGTGTCGGCTCAAGAAGTCGGCCCCAACGTTTTCTGCCCCGGGTATCGCCTGTATCCGGAACCTGTACGGTTGCAGTGCAAGCGACCAACGCATCAGCCTGGGGTTGGTCAACTTGGCCACCCCCAAGTACGAGAGAGGGTGGTGGTCAGTTTGCAGGGTAAACTCTCGCCCATAGATCGAGGTAGGTTTGGAACTTACTCCCAGCCCACACAACGGCTAGACATTCACGCTCTACCGCCGCGTATCTCGCCTCGGCTGTGGTTAACTTTTTGCTGGCGTACTCCACGGGGTGCAACACCCCTGCGTGGTCTTGCAGCAAAACCGCCCCCACACCCACATCCGACGCATCCGTACGTACCACGAACTCCTTGTCTATAGGTGGGAGACATCCGTGATATTGGTAGATAAATACTGTGTCTGTGCTCATCAACTATATGATCTTTTGCTGATTACTGTCAAGGTTGGGCTCATCAATACTCAACAAGTACTGATGGAACGCGGACCGAATGTTCTAAGAGTTCTAATTTTGTTGCTAGCAACAATGTTCTTGGTATACAAAATGGATTTATAGACAATAATCAATATTAATATTGATAAGTGACGGGCAGTAGACGAATGACTGAAGCAGATAAAGAATAAATTGCATCCATTAATATGTGTTATGACGTGTCGTATTTGATAATAAAGCATTGTAGGGCCTAACCGTTATTAAAGCATTGCAACTGCGACCCTGCTTATGCAACCTGGGGCTCGTTGTCAGAAACAAATTAGTCTTAACATTAGTCTTAACATTAACTTTGACTCGTAAACCGTTGACGGAAACATCGTAAAGTTACGAGAATGAAAAATCCTAGAAAATTTCCAAGATCCCAAACCCTCTCGTAACTTTAATATTAGGATGAAAATAACGCATTTGCACAAGGAATTACCCGAAGAGTGGTATAACGCAATATATGTTAACGTGCCAGTTCAATTGGCACTATATCAGAAAATCTTCAGGACCTCATGTAGTACGCGTG
>NW_014578458.1:63706-76596 GCF_000485595.1 Priapulus caudatus
AGTTTTGTGTTTACAAAATTGAGTTTTGTGGAACCGGTTCGACAGAATTGAGCCCTGTCCTGCATGGCGCCCCGTAGCACTAGTATACGTATTTCCTTCTTATAAATAGGTAGGTAAATTGCTACAGTCGAAAGATCAGGCGGATGGCGTACAAATTACGTTTCTGTTGTGATTGAAGTCGTGTGTGTGTGTGTGTGTGTGTGTATGTGTGTGTGTGTGTGTGTGCGTGCGTGCGTGCGTGTGTGCGTGCGTGTGTGCGTGCGTGCGTGCGTGCATGCGTGCGCGTGCGTGCGTGTGTATGATTTAGTATTGGCAATCCCACCGCGAGTGACATGATCTTTTAAGAACAGCGTGTGATGAAAAACCCTTCCATCCGCTTAAAACACGCGCTTGATTACTTCGTTTTGTGCCACGTACGGGCGGACTTCGGGGGCCTGTCGAACGCTGGTTACTGAGTATCGGTGATGTATTGTAAGACGTTAGTTCCACGCCCAATTACCGCCTTGGACTAGTCGTCGGGATTTCTATTTAGTCCTTTAATTAGTTCATATCTGCGCGTTTTTATTGCTACTAACATCGGTTTTGGTACCAATGTAGTGCAATAGTACACGTTGTTGGAAATTATAAGAAAGTATTATTCAAAGAATAAATGTGTCTAAGGAATTTAAGATAACTTGATGATTTAACATAAATAGTAATTTACATGGCGTGAGGGAAATTGTACGTAAGCGCGTCTTGTCAATAATGGAATATTGTGACGTAATAACTTTGCGAGAGATGAGCCCTATATAGCTGCTGGCAGATAGAGGGCGATGAACAGAGTGAGGGACGGAGGCGGGTAACAACTCCGCTTAGAATGTTTCAACATCTCATTTTATTCCTTAATTCCGATTTTCGTGTTACACGTTTATTCGCGTGTAATTCGCCATTCTTCAAGGGCTTTTACGTTTTGCGTTTAAGCTGGTGCATTAAAGTAAAATTAATTATTTTTGCAGGCGGTCACATGGTCAACACAGGATGTCCAGATACGCATAACAGGATTGACCTTTGCTGCAAGATGTCAGCAGAGTTTGATTTCTTTCTGAACACTAGCAAAAAGTATGTAAGAATTGAATCTAATTCTACTACTAATTCTACTAAATCTATAGAATTGTATCAATCTAATGATATTATTATATATTTAGCAGATTTGATTTTATTGTTTAGTTAATATTTACGATTGGTTGGGATTTATTTGATTGCTAAATCCAATTACATACAGCTAAACAAATTATCATAGTCAATCTTTGCAAAGCAAGCTTAGCTCAAGAAATCGTCTACGTTTGCATAATATTGTATTATATACGTTATTGTCCAACAATGCGTCCATTATATTTCTGCACCGTGATATGTTCAACCAAACAGGTGGTTCTGTCACTTTGATGATGACAACTACGTGAACGTGCCCCAGTTAGTAAAGTTTCTCAGCAAGAAAAGCTGGAATAAGGACTATTACTTTGGGAAAACTAGCATCCCGCACGAATTTGAAATCAGGACACCTGTTACTGCAGTGAGTATGATGGTTATGTATTTCTTGGACTCCCATTATGGTAGACGTAGCTCTAACATCTAGCTCTCTAAATAGCTATGCAATACAGTATACGCCTAACTGTCATACATACCATAGCAGGGACGTGGCTTCGCTGTAATAGCTCCAGAAACCTCCGATAAATTTTAATTGGAACGAACTCAGTTGCAATGAATACAACTGGATTTTTGCATATTTTTCTGCTTGGTTGTGCTTGTGTTAAATACGAGAAAAAAATCGTTTATATTAGCATTTTCTGTTACATGAGTATATTGTTCTGAACAGAGCAGGAGATGTATCGTACAAATGTAGAAAATTATCACGGGGTTCTCAATGTTCGTATGTAGTTTGGATGGGATAACGTTATAGTGAAGTTCATTAGATGTCGTTTTTTATATTTTACAGCCACGGCTTAGATTTAATTTTGCCACGGGAGGCGCTGGTTTCTGCATTAGTCGAGCTCTTGCAAATAAAATGACACGGTATATAAGGTGAGGATTACTTTATGTTCTTAATTATGTTGTTTTTCTTTCAGGATGCTTTCATATCATAATATAAGGGCATTTCTATTTACCATTACAATCTACAATTTTGTAATATTGTAATATGAAATACTAATAACTGCTAAACTACTATAACGATTTGTTGTCTGATAATATTTTATTATAATATTAGATATATATATATATATTAATAATATATTATAATATATTAGAAAATGTTCATATAAACTGATACACTGTTCCAGCGGACATGGCGCATGGTGACACTCGTGTAAAGAAGGCTTATTGCAATGGCATGATGTCACTAATAGGAATTATATCATAGGTGAGCGTATTTCTGCAACATTTGCATAAGACAGATATATCGTTTTTTTAATAAGGCAATCAAACATTATTTCTATGTGTTTTGCCATATACTTGTCTTTCTTTGCTGCTGCTGCTACCTCACCTCATACTATACCTGCGGATTTCTAGACCTGCCATTCGCTTCGCGGCAGAATCTGACCTTACACATCACGTACCTATATGTATCTCCCTAACCCATGTCAGTGTATTTAGCGAATTCTTAACAGCTGTAGGTACCATTGTGAACACCCGAATATAAAATTTTGCGTGTTTTTCCTTGTTCGGTAAAAGAAAAATAGTATGGCCAAGTTAAACCATTCACGAAAAATCAGCCAGTTTCACTCAGGTATTGAATTCTTTGCAAAAGCCATCCGATCCCAATGACATTTAGAGATCAGCTGACATCAGCCTTAGCCTGTCAGGCCCAAGAACCCAACGTAGTGTCTGTGCCTGGACCGGTTCTACCCAACGACCCTACCAGGGTGTGTGTGTGTGTGTGGCTGTGTGTGTGTGTGTTTGTGTGTTTGGGTGTGTTGTGTGTGGTGTGTGGTGTGTGTTAGTGAGTGTGGTGTGGTGTGTGTGTGTGTGTGTGTGTGTGTGTGGATTGTGTGTGTGTGTTGTGTTGATGTCTGTGGCTGTTGTGGTGTTGTGTGGTGTTGGCTGCTTAAATACTTTATACTTCTGAATAGTTGTTTTTTCCGTAGGGTGGCTCCAATGTTAATTGTACTTGGTATAATTGATATAGCGCATCAGATAAAAGGTTAGTATAAAAACCAAACATGGCCAAAGTTAGCAATCCAATGCACAAAACGGCCCACGAGCTGCAGCTGGTTTGCAACATAACTGATGCACTAATGAAAGTTACGCGCTGCAACAATATTCATAATTTAGAAACTATTATTTTGAATAAATTCTATATATACTTTATTTGGTAGCCCTAGCATAGCATTTCGAACCCCAATGGCCAAACCCAATGCCAAAACACCCTCAATAAATGATTGGTACCATTAAGAATGGTACAAAAGAATTTTAACTAAGCTGCATGCTGCTGTTTGTAACAACGTAACAGTTTTGCTTTATTTTGTTACTTCTGATTCGGCCTCGTTACATCTTGGACCTTGTTGCTCTTGCCCATTTAGGTCATGGACGATTACACTTGATTTCCTAAAATCCCAGGAATCTCAGATCTGCAAAGAAAACATAAGGCATCGAGTCCTGCGCAGCATTCCCATTTACAGGGGACCAAGCGCCCCACACTTAATCCTTTACGGCCCATCTCTAACCTCAGGGATGAACTGCCATAGAATTACGAATCGATAACATAGGGGGGACCCTGATTACCAGAGCTTTTACTATGATCGTATCTAGGGACTAAACAATACTCTTTTGATAAAGTAGATACAGCGACATACTGCAATGATATTAAGTTGATTTGATTCAATGTGATTAATAATGAAAATAGTATTGAAAAATACCTATATATTGATATAATATAGAAATTCCCTCGTGGAGCAAGCCATTACTAGGTGACTAATTAATATGCCTATAATACATAATAGTGGCGCCCCGTAACTATAGCTACACAACTATATATATATATAATATATAATAATTTAAATAATTTATACATATAATATATAAAGGCGAAATTTGATCGATCTGAAAAATCTGGCATGTATTTCAAAATCAACCACCGATTGTTTTAGTTTTACTAATCTGCAGACATCCGTGATTCGCCGCAGCACAACATCACTGAAATCAGTATATTAATTCATTTTGCATCTGTAATCAATAGTAAGATTATCAATCTCTCTTAAAATTATTTCTAATTTATTACTTTTTAATAGTTAAGATTAATTAATTACTCGAGATCAATGATATTTTTTACCCCTCTTTAGTTGTGGGAGAAGATAAATAATTGATGAATACTATAAATGACATATGGATGTTTATAGCTTTATCATATTTATTTATTTATTTATTTATTTAGAATATACGCGAATAACCTTTGAGTATTAGGAAAGAATTATACTTGTTTCCAGAACTCAATAATAGTTCTTGCGATATTTATAAGGCTCCTGCTTGGTGGGAAGATGGACTCGAAAAATACAAGGCAAAATCTTTTAGATGATAAAATGCTACATTTACATGGGTTAAATATAACATCGGCTTCATCAAATTTGGCTGGAACATAAGCAGCGGGTGTAAAACCTGTTCGGTTGAGGCACGGGTCTCTCTATATTATGTTATATCAGAGCATATAAATCTTTTAATTATACAAAGATCATATAGGTCATGATATAAGATATAGATATCATATTCGATATCATAAGATCATGAAGATCATATAAAGGTCATAAAGATTTATAGAACTGTGGTGAATGCTCGTTCCAGTTAAGTGCTGCCATCTGCATGATAAAATTCGCAACCGTAAATAGAATACGGAGACGAGAGATAATCGATCAAGGTAAGGATGGCGAACTGTGCCCGCAGCGGTAATCTATCAGAATGTCTACCAAAACATTTTAAACGCAATAAAATACACAACACATGCATCGCGACCATCTTAATGATCTAGGAACCCACGGCCCGACAGGCGGGCCGACAGTACGTGTGCTTGGTAAAATCCGATCTATAATATTCTCTTTGCTCGCAGCATCACGCTCGGACGGCTGTGTTCCCTGCTATGCCTACACTATTGTACAGGTAGATGTCGCTCGTTCGTCGGTCACCGTTGACTGCCAAGATAATTTTCTTCGGCCGTTCTTATACGTTCAAAGTGGAGCCGGGCGGGCCCACAGCATGTGTGCTTGGTAAAATCCAATCTAGAGTATTCAATTTGCTCATAGCATCACGCCCTGGGTTCCCCCTATGCTTCTTCTTCTTCTTCTTCTTCTTCTTCTTCTTCTTCGTCTTCTTCTTCTCGGGTCACTCCACTACACTCGGCCTATAGCCACTGCAGCACCCAGGACTTAGCACGGTGGTTGAAAGCCTCAAGGTCTCTAGGGCTACAGGGCTATTGTAATAGGGGGCATTTCAGGAGATGTCCCATAGTCTGGTCCTCCCCGCAGTCGCATTCGGTTGGGCCATCTTCAGTGTATCCCCATTTCTGCATGAGTGCCCTGCATCGACCAAACCCTGTCCTGAGGCGATTTAGGCATAACCACGTCGGCCATGCCTCGTTGGCTCCGGGTGGGAGGGATTCCTGGGGTCTGAGCAAAAGCTTATGTTGGCTTGCCTGAAGATGCTTTGACCATTGGGCGATTCTGTAGTTTTAGAGGTTGCCATCCAGGGGTTGAACCGCGTGGATGAAACTGTGCCTGGACTTTAGACTCTTCTGTACTGTTTCATGATGGACGAGGGTCATTTTCTTGGTTAAGTTTCTCTACTTGGGATGAAGCCATTCGTCTAACGTGTGGAGGAGCAATGCCACAGAGCAGGTAGACCTGCTATGCTGATTTACATGTAAAAGGCGCTCCGCTGTCGGTCACCGTTGACTGCCAAGAGAATTTTCTTCGGCCGTTCTTATACGTTCAAACTGGAGCTGGGCGGGCCAGCAGCATGTGTGCTTGGTAAAATCCGATCAATAATATTCACTTTGCTCGCAGCATCACGCCCTGGGTTCCCCGCGATGCGGCATAACTTTGAATAATCGCGTTCGCGTACAACGAACGAAACAATCCTATGGCCTTTTCCCTCGTCTAATCGTCTGGGTCTCGACTTTTCCATCACCAACCGAACTGTTCACCCCAACTCGTCTTGCCACGTTTCCTCGCTTCCACTCCCTCTCAGCACAAATCGAACGAAGCGCCTAAAGCCTGCGCCTGGTGGGACTACAACAGGAACTCAAAAGATCTGCCGCCATGTCTGAAAAATGCGTGACACCGTATCATATTGTAGTCGCACTAGGAGCTGTCACACGTAAGAATGATAAAGCCTTTTGCTAGAGGTCCGGGAAGGACAACGAGAATGGTGTTAAACAGTTAAGAAGGAGCCATGCTGGGGAAATTGTGTGTAAGTTTGATATGCGTCCCGCAGTCTGAACACACATATGTTGATGGGTCGATAATATTCACATCGGTGTGTACACTACCATCAACATGGCTAATACGCATTCAAATGATTAATAATATCACGAATACATCTACAAGGTGGTAGACTATCAATCGGTGCGCCGCGCACATTAAAAACGAGACATCAGGGAGACCCATTATTCCTTGGAAGCGCGAAATGAATGAGGTCAGCGTATGGTTTCATGAAAAAAGCCCCAAATCAGGTAATCCACCAACGTTCGCTCCCTACCAGCACTTATCCTCATCTCGACATCATTCATTGCTAATTTCACAACGAACAGGTTTACACTATTAGCACTCCGCCATAGGTAGTGAAGAATCAGTTTGACAGATGCAACCAGCAGCTACGTTGAACAAGAGAACCGGTAAGATGTCTGCATAAATATCGAGTCAATATGCACCCTGGTTGATAAAATTCTAGGGCGTATGTACGAGACGCTACAAAAATCACACGAGTTTGTGCCGTTGCGAAACCCGCTTACCACTGCTCACTAAGTAAATGGTGCTCACATTTATGACGTTTTTATGTAGCCCTTTACCAGACCTATAGGCTGAGGTTGGCCCGGCAATAGAAAATGCAGACACGAGTAGTCATCTGCCATGTTGGAACGCTCTGTACCCTGTACGGTCTGCTCCGCTTGACGTTAACACCCCAACCCCAGAGCAATGGTACGGGAGGCCTATTGGTCACTCACGTCAAACCCAAAAAACAAATAATCGAATGCCGACTCAAACATCTTGCCCGTTAAAAAAGATTTAAGAACCCATGCAACATCTTAGAGGAAAAACAATTTACATACGCCGACAGAAGAACATTTCCCCCTCAACCAATAGCATACTTCTCCCCCACTTGCACCACTTGCAGCAACAATCACAACACCACCTAGGTCACGCGGATAGCAAAGCCACGTCAAGAGACCCCCGCTTCACCTAAGCAATTCTATTGGCGTACCTCGGCCCCTGTGTCACGCTGATTGATAGCGGCCGGTAAGGTGAGTGGTCGAATAGGGCCATCAGTACAATCTGACACCATACACCACAGAAGACGATTCTAATAAAGTTGTTTTTTCAGAGGCGATACAAAAGCTCCACATCAATTGAACTGCCGCGCTAAGAATCCTGTTGTGCAGATGATGATTATCAACCTAATCAAGTTGGAGAATTGGTAGGCAGGGGCATTTGTTAAGCTGTCTCCGTCAACACCGCTACTATGCAGGAATAATGAGCACGGAATTCTGCGGTTTTTATGGCGCTTTATCTGGTTTCGCAAGCTCAACTTTAACTTGACATATTCCTAAAGTTAACGTAGCGTTGCGCTTACTTGGGCTCCATGTGGCTTGACAGACTCGCACCGGCTTTACGTGGTAGAGTATCGAGACCCAGGTTCGCAGTATGACAGACGCACCTTGAAGTGCGTTTTACGCTCCGCATGCTCATACTTACTTTATACAAGTTTCTACGTGCACAGGTGAGAGTTTTGAGGTTATTATATAGTGGAGAAACAGATTTTGATTATCGACCGCGTCAATAGTCTTTGTTCTATGTGTTCCCGCAACAATGCTGTACGGTGAAGGTCACCGTGTGTGTGTCACCTGCCCCTAACGCGTGCGAAAGCCGTAGTCGGCGACGGCTCTGACAATACATAAATAAATAAAAATACCACGCTGTGCACGGCCGGCACACGCCAACACGCACACGCACACGCACCGCACACGCGCACACTGCAACACGCACGAGTGCACACTGGCAAACGCACACGCACCATCGCACACACACACAACACACACACACCGATACCCACACACACACCAAACACACACACACACACACACAGAACCACACACCTCGGAGCACACCACACACACACACACCACACAACACACACACGACACACACACACACGGAGTGACACACATCTGGTGAGATATATAAGGAAAATAATCAAATGTCATTATCGGTGTTACGTGCATACCGATCTTGATCAATCATGACTCGTACCATGTTCTAATACCAACCCGTGAAAATCCATCGTGACTTTTTAAAACTTGTGTAAACATGATACAAATTGCTACTCTGGCCAACGTATCAGTGCTGTACACATGGCACGTCTATCTATCAAAATTCCGCAAGATTTTATTTAAAAAATGTTATTTAAATAATCTATAGCCTCGTCACAACGGAGACCTCGTATTTATGAAATACGGGTATTTGCGAAATACTCGAATCTGAGACAAAATACGCGCGGCGAGCGTTCACCACGCTGATTCGCGGCCCAGAAATACGCCGTCATTTGCGAGCTGCCGAGCTGCTTTAACATCAAGCGAACAATTGCGAAATAAACAATTGCACACTGCGCACCCAAGACTGCGATAAAATACGTTAGACTGGTCGTGCGCTCCGACAGTTCCACTCGCATTACACTGACACTGGTCTGTGAGCGCGGACCAGTCTATAAAATACGCGGCTTCATAAATCCGGTATTTAGCGTTCACACGAGGAAATGCGTGGTCCAAAAAATCCGGTATTTCTCAAGCACGGCAAATTATTCGGGGTCTGGGAAGCCTCGTATTTACATGAAATACCGAATCTGTTTAGATACCGTATTTCTTGGGCCTCGTATTTTGCTTCGTGTGAACGCTAAATACCGGATTTCTTGCTACGTGTGAACGCGGCTTATATAGCATCATTGGTCTTTGCTTGAACATCGCGTGATGAAAGTAGGGAAAGTTGCTGAAGTATTTCTAACACGTTTAAATAAATAATTAGTTAATTAATTAATAAAGCAGAAACTTCGACAAGAATCATTTTTCCTCGCAAAGAAGCCACTTTTGCTCGGCATCCCTCGTAACGTAAGTATGCTACGTAGTATAACGCATATATATTTGGGTAATAGAGCTGTGTAACCTAACCCGCTGTAGCGCGAAATTTATGCCAGAGTTTGTTTGTTTAATTCGCATTGTTTACAGGCAGGTAGGGGTATGAAGGCAGGCAGGCAGGAAGCCAGATATCCAATCAGGCTGGCAGTGAGGCAGTTCGCTACCTAGATAAATGCTAACTGCGTAGTTTCACGACGTTGAAAATGTTTACTCTATTATTATATATTAAAAATCTCAAATCTAGCATTATTTATCTATATATACTAATGTATGCGAACATTAATACATCTTAGCTGAATATAGATAGATAGATAATAGATAATAGGTAGGCAAAATTTAGGGTGCGCGCGTGTGTGCGCATGTGTGTTAGTATATGTGCGCCCGCGCGCGCGTGTCTGTATCTGTCTGTGTGTGGACTTTACAATCCTAGCAAGATGTATAGATAGATACATGCTAAATAATTTCTATGAGCACGTGAGCTGAAAGTCCCCAGTTTCACGCCGTCGAAATTGTTTATGCTATTATTGGAGAGAGCTAGCATACGCTGGGAAATCATTTACATTAATCGCTTGTATTTACATTAGCAATCTCAAATTTGGCATTATTTAGTGATATATACTGATGTATGTGAACATTAATACATCATGTTGCGCCCACGGTAGATATATATATAGATAGATAGCCAGGTCAACAGATAGATAGCAAGATAGATATATTGTAATGTATACATAGATAGATAGATAGTGGGTGCTTAAAATTCATCCATTTCCATTTGATACTGCAAAGTAAACGAAATAAAACGAGTATACTGTATTGCAAATGTATACATATTTATTTTTATTGCATATTTATTGGTAAAATAATGAACACTAAAAGCGGTTGCATTTACATTAAACCTAACTATTTATCCTAGTAGAAAGGCACATACGTACAAGAATTTAATAGACAGGTAAAATAAATATGTAGGAGACCATAGAAGTTTCTATCATTCAGACACTCTACATTGACATGACAGACATACATGCAGAAATACCAGCTCAGAAAAATTAGTAACTACAATTTTAAATTTTAATATACACCTTCGAAATATATTATAACGTTTAAGTCAAATTCAACAACATATTAAAATAATCATCTTAATTTTTCGTAATATGCTTAATATTTTAAGAAAGACATCAAGTAAAGGAAATGAAAAAAACAATACACAGATTCACGACTCACATATAGCGCAGTCATGATTAATGTATACTCACTCACACAAGTGATAGACAGGTGAAATAAATTTGTAGCAGAGCATAGCAGTTGCCACTAATATCCTGGGCTGTTGAGATCATACTTATATAGCCACCATCACATCACATATGGCAACGGCCACAAAAATTGCCGACCATGAAAATTGTGAAGTGCGGCTAGCTTCAAGGTAAACCGCTAGTTACTGCGTATCGTCAGGTGGCGCCCTCGGGTGTCGCGGAGAGACACAAAACGCTACACATTTAAGCGGCACAGCATGTTTTCTACCTCCTGCTCCACAACTGACACTTGGTATGGAAAGTAGAGAGACTTAAAACATTTCATATTTACGAGGTAAGCATTCTCCGTAGCCTCAAGGTAAAGTTATTAGTTAGCACTAGTATAGGTAATGCATGACACCTGCTCAGGAAACTAGTGTTAAGCCTATATAACTTATAATATAGTCGGGTCTCTTAGCATGATCGTTACAGAGCTGACAAAAGCATCAAACTTTGAACAGTTGTAGCCTATGGTAGTACTATAAATATTAGAGGGGGTGCCCAATGTAGATATTCCTTAGTATTGTATACAGCTGTTATCCCCCCCCCCCCCGCGCGCGCATACGCTATTGCGTTATAGGCGGCATGAACGTGTATTAACTCTCACATATTTACACAGCTACACAGCTACGTTCATTGGCTAAAACAATCGAGTAGGGCCTTTCATTATTTACGAAAAGCAAACAGTATCGCCAAACACCTACACGCAGTAACGGGTCACGTCGTTGACACCCCATTCATTCCCATCAACGAAGAAGGCGGGGCTTATTCTAATTACGGAAATGGGAAAATGCAACCGAAGGACGTAGCACAGTGCGCTAAACAGCGTGTTATTTTCGTAGTTGTGCCAAACTCTATTGTAGGAAACCGTTCTAGCCTAGCAGAATGCCCTGATCCTGAAATCGGCGATTTGGTGTTCCAATGGGTCCTCATATTTAAAAATATAAAACCCTGGTGCGGCGTAGGCTGTGATTGGACGACGATTCAATCCTCGGCGCGCCTCGGCATCATGGCCGCATCACGTCAAGCGTACATATATAATATATATCTGCATATATTCATATATATATCTATCTATATATATATATATATATGTGTGTCTTATTTTGACTATATACGTTTATCCTAGCTATTTTCTATTCTACTTAATTAATTATAGCCCTCGTACGTCGCTCCTCGTCGTCGCTCCTCGTCGTCGCTCCTCGTCGGGGTAGCCGCGGCAGTCGGCTAGAGTTGATAGAAGCGTGGCTCCATGCACGTTCGTGTAATAGCAGCGTGGCTCCTCGTTCGTGTAGTACTATAGCTTACGCCCCCTTATTACTCGGTATACCTTCTCGGCGTCTCCCCGGTTCCTTAGGTGTGTGCGTTGCTCGTCCCTCGCTGTGCTCTTTCAAGCTCGTGGTCGAAGATTGACCACTTTACTGTTAGATCGAGCCTGCTTACAGGCCTGTAGGCAGGTTTTTTACGGGAGGGTGCGCTCTAAGGAATATACGAACCTAACGAGCGCCGGGGCGGCAGTCTCTAGGGGGGTCCGGGGGCATAACCCCCCCCCCCGGGAAATGTTGAAAATTATGTTGTCTGAGACTGCATTTTACGCGTTTTGAAGGCAGTATGATATAAAAACAGGCAGCCTAAAGCGAACCTCAAAACGTGGACATTTCTCAAAAATTTTGAACTTCAAAATGGAAAATTTCAAGTGGACCTCCGCAGCCTGTGGGGGAGGGGCGCACCCGTCGCACCCCCTTCCCTACGGGCCTGGCTTATATAGGAGCCCGTGGTGACGTAGGCTGCTGACCGTACCCCCTTGCTCACCATTTCACGTGGTTCAGGTGCCTGGGCGTTGTCACCTCCCTTGCCTGGCACGTACACGGGTGATGCAACCCCCCCCGTCCGGGACGTGTACGGGCGGCGCAACCCCCTCTACCTCCCACATCTGGTCGCTGTCCCATCCTCGTACTTGTCTCTGTTACCGGGGAAAACCTACCTGTTGCTGGGAAACTGTTAAATCCTGTAATCATAAGATCGCTTGCCTGTGACTATTGGAGGCGTGTGGTTGTGTGACGTCAGCCCCCTAAAACTACCTGCCCAGCGCGCAGATGTTATGTTGAACTGTAACCACTGGCGTAGCTAAGTTAAGCTAAGCTAAGCTAAGCTAAGCTAAGTTAAGCTAAGCTAAGGGGGGGCACAAGGGGGCCATCGCCCCACCATTTGATTGGCAAACAAAACAACAACAAAAT
>NW_014578459.1:0-5045 GCF_000485595.1 Priapulus caudatus
GTCGCTCGCCCTCATGTTAGCTCGTATCATGTACTTAGTCTATAAGCATATACGCTTATATATATACTCTATGCTTAGCTCGCTAGCTTCGCCCAGTTATTTGCTTATATGCGATCCTGAGCATTTGCCCTCCTTTTGCGCGAATTGCAACGAGCATCTTGTCAGCTGCCACACTCGTGTAGCCTGTGGCAGAATTATGTTGCTCCACCGACGCCGATAGTGCATTCTCCCCGGCCGCTGTTTTGCCGCACCGTAACCCGCATTCCTCCTCTGACCTGGGTTTCTTTTCGCTGAGCTGCCGAATCGCAGACCTTGTTGTTTACGTTGCTTAAAACTCGTTCTTACGCTCTGCCCACCACAGCGTTATACTTCAAGGAGATTCCCTTTATCAATGGATTGCCGCTGACTTTTCAAGGGCGTGCTTTCGTTCGTGCCTCGTCACCTAGTTCCGGGCCAGCAGCTACCGCCCGTCGTAGTGTTGTTACAGCCTCACTCCACACCGTGGTGCGGCGCTCAGCCACTGCACGTGCGGACCCTAGCAGGTGCGCCGAGATAGCCAACCGGGCACTACTACCGCCAGTGGCTCCGGTCTGAGCCCACGACATACGAGGCGCCCGCGCCCGGCGATCGCGGGGCAACAAGCTTTCTACGACTGAAAATGTCCCGCTATAATTAACAGCGCGTCTAGCGCCTCGTCCCGCACACCGTCCGAATCGTCTAGCTGTGGCGCACCCAGTTTACAGTCGTTAGACGCCTCACGCACGTGCACTCTGCGCGTAATGCTGACGCTGATGCGGGTGCGCCGCCGCACATCACCCCGGCGTGGTTGTGTGCGCCACGAGCACCGCGCGGCGCGCTGCAGGCGCGCCGCGGTAGCTGCAGGGTGGGGTGTCGCCGCCCCCAGTCTGAGACCGAACGGCGTCCATAGGCCGCAAGGCCTGACTGATCCCACGACAGCACCCAAGTCCGAACAGACATTCTTCAAGGGAAGTAGCCTCTAGGTTTTACTGTAATTACAACTGGTACTTACGTGGGCAGCATCCATATCACCCCATACCAATCGCACAGCTCTCCCCCACCCCCGTATTGTTCCACGCATCCCAAATTCACACCTAATCTCTTATCGCGGGCCGCATTACTTACACACGCGCGCAACCACAACACATCAGCCCACATCCCGTAATCTGTGCCCGGCGCCATGCCCCCGCGCGCGTGCGCACGCAGCACACCCATTCGCAACCATAACTCCGCGCCGCGCCACGCCACGCCGCCCGCCTGCAGCACCCACCCCACCCCCACACACACGCCCACAACCACCGCCACCGCGCCCCACCCCCTGCCCATCCCCCCCGACGACACACCCCTCGCACACCCCACCCCCACCCACTCCGACACAACAACACCACTACAAACCGTTGCCACCTACCCACGACATATCACGACCCACACAATCTGTTGACCATTCTATTTTGCCCCACACAGCACACCCCCATAACCTACACACACACACGAACACACCGTACACCAGCGATTACAGTCCTAGACGCTGTAGCACCACCACAACACCCACACACCCACCCCTCCCACACACATCCCCGCACGCCCCATTCTGCCTCCCAAAACCACGCCACTTGCCCTTGCGCGTCGGCCTCTTTTGCACGCTGGCTTCTTGTGCCGGACTATAGCTGATTTGACGCTTGCGTCCTTTACCTTCTGACGGGCTCGAGCCGATTTTGATCGAGCGAGTAATGTCGGTGACGCTGGGAGCGAGTAGGCTGCTGCTGATTGTCTTCGCTAGCTTTATGGCTTGCTTTTGCTTGATCGCTGCTGATTTGATTGATCATAGAGCTACGATTGATGATTACGATACCCTGGGTTTATGACTTAACCGTTGCTGCTCCCACATCTCAACCTGTAGGGCTCACCCGTGCAGGTGAATGTCATCATTGCGACCACTCTTGCGCGTATCATCTTGATTTGCATCTTGTGATCTGCCCGTCTGGGAATGCGACTGTTACAACTACGATATCCTGATAATCTCAATTATAAACTTAATCTATATTAATACTGTCCTATACTTACGCATACTACTATGCTTAATTCATCTACTTATGGTTCTTGCCGAGTTGGCGGCGTATACACTTGACTTTTGGCGGTCGGCGTCTCTTTTTTGTGTAGCAGAACCAGTTGCCTCGTGTGTGTAGAGTTTGCGCAGCTTCGCATGACTCGCTTTTGTTCGTGTCGTCTTTCAGACTCGTTCGTTGCGCAGATCGAAGACCCTTCAAGCCAAGAGAACAAACGCCTTTGTAAATGTTGTTTTGGTTTAGTGCCTGCTAGATCAGTCATACGTTTTTCTGATGTATTTTCCTGAAGACACATTTTTACTCAATATTCTAACCTATACTCTTCCTATTTAATTGGAATTCTTGTGGGGCAAATGCCGTTCTTTTCATCTTCCTCTTAGTTATGAGAGGGTCTTAGGCTTTATGAGTTATAGCTTGCCGCGTTTCTGTCACGTTTATGTTCCGTGCGTGGTCCGATTAGTGTTACGTTTTCCCAGGGGCTGCCGCTCCAGGGTTAACACACTAGTTACTACTTCTCGACTTACTACCTACTCTAGCGGTCATCAACGAGTACGAGTATCAGGTAATAGCTCGTACTGTCGTAGCCCCTACGTACTTATAAGGTACCGTCGTAGCTTCTAGTCACTAGTAGTACTGTCGTCGGCCCCTTCGCCTTCCGTCCGCTGCGACCGAAGCACTACGGCAGTGCGTGTACATAACGTACGTAATGTAAATATTACGAGAGGCCCAGACCTCTCATACTTGAGATTGAAATGAAAGCCCCTGCCTTTGCAGAAAGAATTGCAATTTAGTGATATTGATGTGTTATATTAATGAGGAACAGACTACGTTTTTCCTAGGACCATAGCATCAGACCACGTTACTTCTCTTAAGCGGTCCTAACACAACTACACTTTCCACTGCGTTTGTTCTCTGTTCTAGGCCAAGCAAATGGAAGCATGCCAATTCAGAAGGCGTCTAATATTCTTCGCTTTATGTTATATACCGTACTGGACACTAAAATTTTCGCTACCTAACCGGGCTGGCGCCGTGACGTGTCAGTGGAGACTGCGCCATAAGATATAATAGATTTGAACTTTGCCGGTAGGGGTCAACGACGCCGTTTCCGTGGCGTTCCGCGCCGCGCCGCGTGTGTGGAGACGGGCCTTTAATGCTTTCTAGACGTCTTATCTACACATCTTATCGACACGAGCTATCTAACCTGTGTGCATAATACAAATTCTTGCACTCTAGTGGCGAATTTCACTGGAAAAAGGCAAAAAAATTCCTTTTATAGAGAACAAACAGTGCAATTCGGTGAACAATTTGCGGAAGGTTACTGTTGTATAAAGCACGGGTTCACGGCCTGGCCCGGTAAAACACCGCAGCATGCAGCTACTGCTGTTCGTCTTGTGTCAATAGAGAAGATAGAATAGAATAGACCCCCCATCCCCCAGACACACACGCACACGTTGTCTGTCGGCGTGCAAGCGTGAGATCCCATCAACTTCCGGGATGCCACCGCTCTCCTTCTCTCTCTCTCTCTCTCTCTCTCTCTCTCTCGCTCTCGCTCTCTCTCTCTCGCCTTCTCTCTCTCTCCCGCGCTCTCTCTCTTTCTCTCTCTCTTTATCTATCTATCTGTGTATCTGTCTACTTTCACCTATTTACAAGGCGGGCGCATGCGTGCATGTATAAGTGCGTACCTAGGTGCGTTCCTGCGTGTGTGCGAGCGTGCATCCACGCATCCGTGCGTGCGTGCGTGGGTGAGTAAGTATGCACTCGCTGCTGACCTGCTTGTAAACACGCTACTGCTGCTGGTGGTGATGTTGCTGCTGCTGCTGTTCATGCTGCTGCTGCTACTGTTGCTGATGGTGATGCTGCTGCTGTTGTTGTTGTTGTTGCTGCTGCTGCTGCTGTTGTTGCTGGTAATGATGCTGCTGCTGCTGGTGGTGATGCTGCTGCTGCTGTTGTTGTTGCTGCTGCTGCTGCTACTGCTGCTGTTGCTGCTGCTGCTGGTAATGCTACTGCTGTTGCTGCTGCTACTGCTGCTGTTGCTGCTGCTGGTGGTGCTGCTACTGCTGTTGATGCTGCTGCTGGTAATGATGATGCTGCAGATGGTGGTGATGCTGCTGCTGCTGCTGCTGCTGCTACTGCTGCTGCTGGTGGTGGTGGTGATGCTGCCGCTGCTGCTGGTAGTGATGCTGCTGCTGGTGGTGGTGGTGATGTTGCTGCTGCCACTAGCTCTGTGGGTTCTTCTCGCATCGCCGCATTCTAAAGCTGTGAAAGTTTTGGCGCCTGCATTGTACACCACACGGCAGGCAGCCGCTAGCAGCAGCCTATATCCGCACCGGAATGTGAAGCAGCACCGCCGCCCCCTCCCTTACCCACACCCCACCACCCACCCCCACTCCATCCCGCCACCCCACCGCTCGCTCGCTTCCGTTTGCGCGCTCAGTTTTTTTCGCTCTATGAACGCGATTGTTTTCGCGCGCAAAACATTTCCCGTCTGTCTGTCTGTCTGTCCAACCGCGCGCGTCATTGTATAACGTCAATGGCAACCGCCGGAAGATGGAGCGCGCGTAGTTACTTCCGCCTGCTGGCTCGGGGCCATCCGCTCTGCGGGAGATGTGAGAGAATAACTGCGTTATTATCGGCATGCGAGCGTCTCTCTGCGTCTGCTAGCCGCGGGTCAAACAGAGGTCATCGACCCTCCGTCGAATCTTCGCAGGCGAATCTCTGGGAGGATCCTATCGACGCTGGTCCTTATATAATCTTACAGATATTACTTGACATTCTAAGACTAAGTCTACCTGACTGTGTGAAAGAATGTCGTACGGCAGGGATTATCTGAGATCAGCGTTCGTCACCGAGAGATGGCGCGATATGTCATCCGTGGAATAAACGATAGAGAGACACCGTTGCCCCGACCTTGCGGCTGCATAGGCCTACTATCCCCCCTCTCTTTCTCTTTCACCCTTATTC
>NW_014578459.1:5871-11143 GCF_000485595.1 Priapulus caudatus
GTGTGTGTGTGTGTGTGTGTGTGTGTGTGTGTGTGTGTGTGTGTGTGTGCGTGCGCGCGCATGCGTGTGCGTGCGTACGTGCTTGCGAATCAGAATATATGCGTATGTCTATCCGTTGGTGCCACTGTGTATATAGGTTATCAAACGAGGAAAAGGGAGTTTAATAGTTCTTCCGCAGTTCTATTCCTTCTTTCGTGGGTTGGTTCATTTGTTTTTTCATTCGTTCTATCCCCTTTTCTTTATTTATTCGTTCATTTATTTATTTATTCGTACATTTATTTATTCAATCATTAAAGGAATAATAGGTCCATTGATTATGCAATGTTGACGAATGCGAGAGTAACTGGCACCTTGTGTAGTTAATAAGTACATTACCCTATAGCCAAACGCGTATTAGTTTGTCCAATATCACTGCTGGTTACATTACAAGAAAGACTTGAAATCAGTTGTTGATATTTATTTACGTGCCGTAAATGTCTTCCAGGAGTCAAGAAATAAGTCGCCGATGACGTAAACATTTGTGCGGCCCGTATGTTTTGGACGCCAGATGAAATGGAGGTGTCAGCTGTGTAACCACGGCCACGGACTAAACATGGAAATGGAGTAAAACACACGTACTAATCACGGACGCACTGGACAGCTCTGACAAAAAGCTCCTTATCACGAGCGTCCGTGTTTACGAAATCACTGATGATAGCATTGCGTACGGCCGAGCATGCGTGCGAAAATATCCGGTGCACTATAAATCTGTATCACACGATTTGAAAGTGAAACTGTAAACTGTAAACATTTCTTGGATTGCGTATTCAATTAGACATTTCTTAGTAACCAGCAGTGATATTGGACAAACTAATACGCGTCTAGCTATAAGGTAATGTACTTATTAACTACACAAGGTGCCAGTTACTCTAGCATTTGTCAACATTGCATAATCATTTGACATATTATTCCTTCAATTCATTAAATTGTTCGTTTCTTAATTTATTTATTTATTTATTCATTCATTCATTCATTCATTCATTCATTCATTCATTCAATCATTCATTTATTCATTCATTCATTTATTCATTCATTTATTCATTCATTATCTATCTCTCTCTCTCTATCTCTCTCTCTCTTTCTATCTCTCTCTCACACACACACTTTCTCTTTCTATCTCTCTTTCTATCTATCTATCTATCTCTTTCTCTTTCTATCTATCTCTCACACACACAATCTCGCTGTCTATCTATCTATCTCTCACTTTCTGTCTTGAGCGTTTTCTATCTCTTAATTGTTCTCCTGTAACCGCAGCTTGGAGACAAACGTGTCCACAGGCACTTGGAGCGTTTCAATAAAATAGAATGCTAAATAAATACGAAATCTATTTACTACCAAAGTCTAAAATTAATGTTTCTCTACTCTCTTTCGCCTATTATTGCCGACAATTTCCTGTAAATGCCGTGCTACAAATGCTCCTCTGCAACACACGCTACCGCACACTGACATATACATATTGAAACGCTCCAAGTGCATGTGCACGTGTCCACATCCCAGTGCATCAACCCTAGAGACTAACCACCTTCATCCAGACCTGTCATACATAGGGGGCTTGCTATATATATAATAATACACGTTTGCTTTTTCGCTTGCAGGACAACTCGAACATTCCAACAACGAGTCCGTGGAACTTGCTGCTGATACAGGATGCGGATAGCTATCGTCACAGGCGTCGTCGCCCTCCTGCTGCTGGTGAGTGAGTCAACAACAGCCGCAGATCATATAAATTGTAAACGTGTACATATATATATATATATATATATATCATACGGCATCATAACAACGCACCGCATCGTAACATATCGCCTGCATCTCAGTACAAACATCTGCATCCCAGCACACAGAACGCGACATCAGCGCACGTATACGATCACAATGCGTCACCCTTGCGACCTTCACGTCACCGCACAATGTCCCCAACACGTCACATACATTACGTGTCAATGCGTCACCCCCTGCGACCCTTCACATCACCGCACAATGTCACCAACACGTCACATACATTACGTGTCAATGCGTCACCCCCTGCGACCCTTCACGTCACCACACAATGTCACCAACACGTCACATACATTGCGTGCGTTGCGGCATGCAGCTTCGAGACTGCCGACGACATTTAATCATGAATTTCACCATATCTATGACGTCATCGTCTTTTGTTCACGTCGTCATCGCGGGTTTTCATGACGTGTAATACGAACACTGATGCGATCCGGAACAATGATGAGACTAGATCCGGAACAATGATAAGACGAAATCACACGTAGCAAGGTATTTAGCGTTCACACGAGGCAAAATGTGCGGTCCAAGAAATACGGTATCTAAACAGATCCGGTATTTGTTGAAATACGCGGCTTCCCAGACCCCGAATAATTTGCCGTGCTTGAGAAATACCGGATCTCTTGGACCGCGCATTTCCTCGTGTGAACGCTAAATACCGTATTTCTGAAGCCGCGTATTTTATAGACTGGTCCGCGCTCGACAGTTCCAGTGTAACGCGAGTGGAACTATCGAGCGCGGACCAGTCTATACGTATTTTATCAGCAGTTGGTGCGCATTGCATTGTTTTGTTTGCATTGTTTGCTTGATTGTTACTAAAGCAGCTCGCAGCTCGCAAATACGGCATTTCTGGAACCGCGAATCAGCGTGTAAACGCTCGGTCGCGTATTTGTCTCAGATTCGGTATTTCGCAAATACCGTATTTCATAAATACGAGCTATCTTGTCAACGAGGCTACTGATACTAGATCTGGAACAATGACGAGACGAGATCCGGAACAATGATCAGACTAGATAGGGAACAACACTGAGACGATGTCCGGAACAATGATGAGACGAAATCCGGAACAACAATGAGACTAGATACGGAACAATGATGATACTAGATCCGGAACAATAAGACGAGATCCGGAACAATGACACGAGAAGATCCGGAACCATGATAGATGAATGCCGAGATATTTAACGAAAGAACGTCTAAAGACGCCATGAACGCGTCGAAATATATAACAACGCTCTTTTTGCACGATAACAGAATCAAAAATTTAGAAGAATCCTAAGTGAACGTGATTTTGGCAGCGCAGTTATGTGAGTGTGTAGATAATGGTAGCGAGATAATGTGCGTAATGAGAGCAAATATACTCGGAGAGCAGATGTCATGCGGTGTGGAAGGCAATGACCGAGGCAGGGTCACTGCTGCTTCCGCTGTTGCTGCTGGTGGTGCTGGTGGTGGTGCTGCTGCTGCTGCTGTTGATGATGATGATGCTGCTGCTACTGCTGCTGCTATTACTGCTGCTACTGCTGCTACTGCTGCTGCTGCTGCTGCTGGTGGTGGTGGTAGTGGTGGTACTACTACTACTGCTGCTACTGCTGCTACTGCTGGTGCTGTTGCTGCTGCTGCTACTGCTGCTAAAGCTGCTACTGCTGCTGTTGCTGTTGCTGCTGCTACTGCTGCTACTGCTGGGCTATAAGCTGCACTACTGCTGCTGTTGCCTGCTGCACTGATGTGCGTCTGCTTGCTGTTGCTGCTGCTGCTGCTACTGCTGGCTGCTGCTGCCGTTGCTGCCAACTAGCGGGCGTGACTGTGTAGCTGTTGGTGGCGTTACTGACCCGATAGCTCATTTAATCACCGCCTGCTTTTAATCATATATGATTAACTATTTTAAACCGCTATAAATATTTGCCGCTGTGATTTAGGGCCAGAAAACCCTACGTGTGCGCGCGTCAGAAACCGTGTGAAACCTACAAGTCACGAGATAGCCCGGTGGCCGCGTGTTCCGGTTTAGCCGCGTCCGCGATCGAAGCTTATAAACTGAAAAATGATCAGCCGCTATAAATAGAAGCGCGTCGCCATCCCGTCACGTCACTAGTTTTGCTGTGCGTGTTACGTGTGATCGTCACGACACGTTGATGCGCGGATAATGATGAACTGATGATGACGTCGACAAATACGGGTGGTTGTGGTGCGGCGCGCCACGCGGTATAGTGGTGTACACAGTAGAAGGCGTCCATAGCAGCCAGGCCTGAATAAGCATGCGAACAGAAATTAATTAAAAGGGGACAGTAGCCTCTAGGAATTTTACTGTATAGCAACTGTACTTACTGTATAACAATCGTCTATACCCACACGTATTTGTTTACCAGATACCAAATTTAAGTTGTTATAAATTAATTACACATCAAACGCTACGAAATTTGAACGCGCCATGATCACCCGCGCTGTGCTGCCACACACCCCGAAAAAGTTGCGTATTTGAAAAAATTTCATTTGCACGTTAGTCTGGAAGTGTAGCCAAAAATCCGCGCAATTCTCTACCAAAACTTTCGGCCGAACTTCCGTAAGTTAGGTTAAAAGTAGTTTTAGTAATGTTTTTCATTTAAAACAACATGGGTTGAGTGAATTAACCCAAATATCTATGGCCGTCTTCTTGACTGATTTGCTTTGACTGAAGAAAACCTTCAAGACAAGAGACAAACGGGCCGTTTGTAAATGTTTGTTTTGTTTAATGCTGCTAGATAAGTATAAAGTTTTCTGATGATATTTTCCATGAAAGACACATATTTTTACTCATATTATATACTATAATAATACTTACTATAATTGCACTTCTTTGTGCAAATGCGATTTATTTTCATCTTAATCTTAAGTTATGAGAGGGTCAGCTTATAGTTATACTGGCCGAGTTTCTGTACGTTTATGTCGTTGCCGTGGTCCGTTAGTTTACGTTTCAGCTGACCTCAGGGTAAACACAGGTTACTACTGACGACTACTACCTAATACAGCGTCATGCAAGCGAGTACGAGTACGTATAGCTCTCGTACTGTCGTAGCCTAGTACTATAATACCGGTCGTACTCTAGTACTAGTATATGTCGTTAGCCCTTCGCGCCTTCCTCGCTGCGCAGCGAATGCACTACGAGATGCGTGTAATACGTACGTATGTAATTATTAACGAGAGGCCCAGACCTCTCATAACTTGAGATTGTAGAATGAATAACAACGCATTTGCCAGAAAGAATTGCAGATTCAATGTGATATTATATGTATACTAATGAGGATAAAGGATACGTTTTTCATGGAAGAATCCATCAGAAAACGTACCTTATCTAGCGGTCATAAACACAAATACAACATTTTAACAAATGGGCGTTTGTTCTCTTGTCCAAGGCAAAGCAAATCGAAGGCCACCAATCAGAAGGCGCTAAATTCTTCGCTATGTTTACCGTATGGGGAAA
>NW_014578459.1:15660-39362 GCF_000485595.1 Priapulus caudatus
ATTCAATCATTTATTTATTCATTCATTCATTCAATCATTCATTCATTCATTCATTCATTCATTCATTCATTCATTCATTCATTTATTCAATCATTCATTTATTCATTCATTCATTTATTCATTCATTTATTCATTCATTCATTCATTCCTTCCTTCATTCATTCATTTATTCATTCATTCATTCATTCATTCATTCCTTCATTCATTTATTCATTCATTCATTCATTCATTCATTCCTTCATTCATTTATTCATTCATTCATTCATTCATTCACTCAGTCATTATGTCATTCATTCATTCATTTATTTATTCATCAATTCTGATTTTTCTGTTAAGTTATCGGCGCTTCCGCTTTTAGTACGTCATATATGTGTACACATACCTGATTAAATAATATGTTCTATTGCGGACTCTTCATATTATCTATCGATTTTTTTGTCCGTTTATCCACGAAGATATACGCGCAGGACACGTGCCCGATCCGTCATTGTCAAAATAGGCAATTTTGGCAATATTGGCAATTTTCTCGCCAGTTACATTCAACGCGTTGTCGTCCTTGTATGCCTATCGATTCAGCGTATTGCCTGTGTTTCAGCAATGTCTTACGGTTGAAGCGAAATACAGAAAGGGTATGTATACGTGATCTCGTCACGTGACGGTTGTCAATCACGTGATTGGCACAGCTGTTTCTTATAGGCTAGCATATAACCCGCTCGCTGTGCAGTTAATCAATACGATAGTTAGACCTTCGATCTTCCTAGTGTTTGCATATAGTTACAGACAACTGTTGTTTGCTGATAGCTGCTACACGCTGCCTATAGCCTGTTACGACGAAACGCAACCCTGGAGCCCGTTGTCAGAAACAAAATTAGTCTTAACATTAGTCGTAACACTAATATTTTCTCGTAGACCGTCGGCAGCGCTTTGTTTCGTATTGTTATGAGGAAATCTGCTACGATTTTTCATTCAGGTAACTTCGCGGCGTTTCTGTCGACGGTCTAAGAGAAAAGGTTCATGTTAAGACTAATGTTAAGACTAATTTTGTTTCTGACAACGGCCCCCTGCATACGTAATCCTGATTATAACGAAGCTTGCTACAAACTGCGTACGCGGCTTGCATTTAGAATCGAACGAATGCTAAAGTTGGCTGCATGCCAACGCTCTAGATTAGCACTTATATACTAGCATTTCTTAAGCCCGGCGCACACGTGAGTAATTTTACTCAAGTAAAATGACGCATGCGTCAAAATACTCACGTGTGCGGCGGATTTTCGTTGAGTATTTTGACGCATGCGTTATTTTACTTGAGTAAAATTACTCACGTGTGTGCGCCGGGCTTAAGTGCTGACTTAATGCGATTTGCCTTAACGCTTACGCTAGCAATAATGAGTAGGCCTAGATAGAGGGCGCCGTGGACCGCATCACGTGATGGCTAATTTTACTAGTAGTTTATTATAGTTGACTTGCATCTGCATAGTCGCAGCTCTTTCTGAGTTCGATAAGTTTACTATTGTAGTTTATAGTCGCAGCTTTTTTCTGCATGCCCACATACGATATAGTCTGTTCGAGCGCAGACGTTGTTACCTATCATATCAATGAGGAATAAAAATGAGTTATAACGATGAATAATAATAATGAGTAATAACAATGACTAATAATAATGAGTAATAACAATGAATAATAATAATGAGTAATAACAATGAATAATAATAATGAGTAATAACAATGACTAATAATAATGAGTAATAACAATGAATAATAATAATGAGTAATAACAATGAATGCTGCTGTTGCTGTTGCTGCTGCTACTGCTGCTACTGCTGGTGCTGTTGCTGCTGCTGCTACTGCTGCTAAAGCTGCTACTGCTGCTGTTGCTGCTGCTACTGCTGCTGCTGCTGCTGTTGCTGCTGCTGCTGCTACTGCTGCTGCTGCTGCCGTTGCTGCCACTGCGGCGTGACTGTGTAGCTGTGGCGTTATTGACCCGATAGCTCATTATCACCGCCTGCTTTTAATCATATATGATTAATATTTATAACCGCTATAATATTTGCGCTGTGATTTAGGCCAGAAAACCCTACCGTGTGCGCGCTCAGAAACGTGTGACCTACAGGTCACGAGATAGCCCGGTGGCCCGTGGTTCCGGTTTGGCACGCGTCCGCGATCGAAGCTTAATAAACTGAAAATGTCACCGCTATAATTAGAAGCGCGTCGCCATCCGTCACGTCATTAGTTTTGCTGTGCGTGTTACGTGTGACGTCACGCACGGTTGATGCGCGGATAATGATGACGATGATGACGTCGACAAATACGGGTGGTTGTGTGCGCGCGCGCACGCGGGTATAGGTGGTGTACAACAGTAGAAGGCGTCCATAGGCAGCAGGCCTGAATAAGCATCGAACAGAAATTAATTAAAGGGACAGTAGCCTCTAGGATTTTACTGTATACAACTGTACTTACTGTATAACAAATCGTCTATACCCACACGTATTTGTTACCAGATACCAAATTTAATTGTTATAATTAATTACACATCAACGCTACGAAATTTGAACGGCGCCATGACACCCGCGACCGTGCTGCCACACCGAAAAAGTTGCGTATTTGAGCATTACTCATTCGCAGGGACAACTCCTGTTAGATATGCGGATAACACAGATGAATTCTAATAAGTTTACTCAGATGTTATTACTCATTATTATTACTTATTGTTATTAACTTGCATTAAAAATATATTAAATAACTTCATTGAGATAGATTTTCTATCATGATAATATAAGAATTTTCATGTATGTAATGTATAGTCACTGAACTTACTTGTTATGTTTATTGATCTGATGTTGTATTTTCATGTAAATTGAACCAATCTTGAATTATCTTCATCGTATATTAGTAACTGTTACAAAATTAATTTATCAAATTTCTATTTTAGATATATTCATAAGCTTAAAATTGCATTAATTAATTCGATTACATTGTTAATCGTATATACATGTAAGATAAGATTGTAGCCCTAATTCCAATTATATTAGTATACATGTTGATTTTAATGTAGATACAAATGCTACTATACCTAAAATAATTTAAGATACGTTGGCACTCTTGAGTATTTTCTTGTGAAATGAAGATACTTCGATAATTGTTGTATATTCATAAATTTTCCACTTATTAACACCACGCTATATCAACTAATTGATTCGTTAAATCAATTGTATTATAATAACCATTATTGGAAGTTAATGCTCATAATGAATTGACTTCAACTGTAGAATAATACCCGGTATGTCGACTGATCTCGAGCCCAGCACTCTATCGTCTTATGACTATGATGTGGGTAATTGTTCCCGTATGTCAATTGAGTCGCTAGTACATCCAGTTATTGAGGCCTCTCAACCTACTATAAATGTCATTTTCACGTTCAATTCTTGAGTGATAAATCCCCGGAATATACACGAGTAAGGTGCGAACGAAGATGATTTAGGACACGCATGCACGTTCAAAATCTTATACATTAAACTCTCTTAGTGAAATTGAATATATTTAAGCTGCTAATACTACACTAGCTATGAATTACGTTCCATCTTGACCGGCCTGTCGCCCATTTGCTTATAACTTACTACTTTCGTGAAATTGTATTTTTAATTAAATCTTGTCTCCACAACGTAATAAGACGTTCAGGACATATCGCACATATAATGTTTTAGCCAATTCTTATCCCGGTACGCACCCACACACTTGATTCACAAACATGTAATAAAGAATATTTGTTAGCTTTTTATACTCAATCAATTAGCAGCATCGTTTACCACAACCATCTCAAAACAGGGACATTCCGAGCACACGGTTCATAAGCGTATAAGAGTATGTAAACTTATCATGGAAACTGCAATGCTGTTGGACTGTTATTCCTCTTTTGAGGTATATATACAGTATAATCACTAAATTAAGGTGTTAGCAGAGACACTGACTTAAGACATTGGATAATGTTTATGATATAAAATTTGTCTTCGATAAAATTTGCATCTTGATGGAAGTATGTTGCAGTATGATTAAGATTCTACAACCTCTTTGTATACAATTGATTTGTTCCTAAATACGCGAAGTTCTACCTATCGAGTCACAGCCGCGTAACACAAAGTGTTTGAAACACATCAGTACTTCGTTCACTATTCGTGATTTCACATAGTAGAATGATAAGATTGTAATTAGCTCGGGGGCCGTTGTCGACATATTAGTCTTCAACATGTCTACATAACTTTTCTCCTAGACCGTCGACCGATTAAGTACAATGCTGAACTAATAGTAACTTCTATAATCTGATAGTAAGATAAATTCTGCAGTTTTAATAGCAAGATACTGCATTTGTAATAAACTTAGATTATCGTGGAAATAATCCACACTAATGCGAGTGCTTGAAATCTCTTTAGAAATGATTTTTGTCAGGTGTAAGACGGCTCACACTATATAACGATGAACACTAACATTAAACGTGTTACGACTTGTTAGCTACATTTTGCACTTACTGACACTGGCTCCACGGGATTGCGTCGTCGTACAGGCATATGCAACGTGTAGCACTATGCACAACAAGTTGTCTGTCTTTCTAAACTTAAGGCAAAGATCGGAAAAGGTCTAGACTATGCGTATTTAATTGATTATCACTGCACAGCGAGCGGAGTTATACATCTAGCCTATACAGAATCAGCTGTGGCCCATCACGTCGACTTGACAACCGTCCACGCTGACGAAGATCACACAACCGGAATGATGGAAGACCAATAACGCCGCCGGTGGGGAGCATATCATGTCTCTGCCTTCAATGCGGTAGGCACGAAACGCAGCGGTAGAGGACGCCTAGCGTCTGCCGCAAGCGGAGGGGAGGGGGAGCACGGAGAGCACCAGGACAGAGAAGAGACAGTCGAACCACCTAGTTGATATATAATCGATAAGATGCATAAAAATCAAGCACTAAATTAAGTACCGGGCCAGGGGTTCTTGTTACCCACCAATAGCCGGTAACTGGCGTTTTAGCATTTTACAGCCCCTGGCTGGACTTGCCCCACCTTGCAAATTCTGCTTTTTTGCATAGAAACGATCGCGCTATTGCGGCAATGTCATGCTTACGCGTGTCCCTGCGCGTTAAGGTCAATCTTCTAGTCGTGCGAACATTTGAAAGAACAGGACGTCGCCACTAAAATGGCGGTAAAATATTTAATCCATCAATTTGAAAAAAAGCGAAGTGGTTATTTTAAATTACTTCCAACCCAGAACGCCACCAATCCAAACTCGTCGCACTGCCCGCGATAGAATTCATCTTCTTGTCCTATCTAAAACTCACACGACCGCCGAATTCCACAATTATGAAAACTACTTACTTTCACTCCCCGATCATTACTAGCCTGTCAATCCAAATACCGTCTAGATCTGTTGAGGTCGCACAGTCAAATCGAAGAATTTGTTCTAACCAAACAGCGAGTCATCTGATATACTTATGACACACCAGAACATTCACAACAAGCCATTTGCACAATCGATAACTTGGAGTAGTGGGAATTGATATTCACCTCCCCTGCTGGAGATCGAAGAGATGCGCCATAATCACTACATCACTCGTCCTCTTCCAGTGACATGCTATATGAATCTACATTCAACTGATGATGTACACATCAACCTATGAAAACTAAGAACGATGAGAAAAAATTCATCCGCTGATTAGCATGTAAATCAATAATGCATATGTAAATGATGACTTCCATATGCATCTGCCTGGGAATAACACCGGAATTCTTAATCGCATAATGACTAAATAAACAAGTAAACTAACCATGCATGGATTACACTCTAAATCTACATCGATGCCTGACCTGCCCGTGACATTAAACAAATAGAATACTTCGTAATTGTCAGTGATAATAATCATGGGATCACATGAACACTGATGACATGGAATGGTAGCACACAAATCGACTATATATCACTAAAAGTGCCTTGTAAAGATTGGACCATGAAAGGCAATCAGCACCTGATGTAGCCCATGAATATTGCCTCCCATGCATACGATGATTGCCACTGCAACACTGCTACTAGCCACTGATGTAATAAATAATGTTCTGTACACCTGCCCTCCCAAACTGATGCCCTAGACATCGCGTGGCGGCTGACATGATGCCATGCACTGATGCATAACTGAATCCATCCTACTCATAGTCTCTTGCACCAAACCGCTGCACATAAATCTCAATCTGCAACTCTACAAATTAAAGCAAGCACTACATATATGTATAACAGATTGTGCCATTGTATAGAAAGCTACCCGCAAGAGTTAAGTATGCCACTCATACACATAAGGAATTACGTATCTGTACATTTCGTAGACACAAACGTATTATTCAATCACAGGATTCGATGTCTATATAAATGTGAGCAGATTTGTTAGTCGCATTGCGTAGTCACCTACAGACAATCGATGCGCGTATCATAAAATATTGTCTACACGAGAATGTTAGATAGACCATTGTATCAGATACAGATTCGATTCGCCTAGTATATATATGTAAACCAGATTTGTAGGCCATTGAATCAAGCTATCAGATTCGATGCCTATATATATGTAGGTCAACATTTAGCCATTGTATCAGCTACACGATTCGATGCTCTATACATGTAAGCAATATTCGTAGCCATTGTATTCAGCACAGATTGGATGCCTATATAGTGAGTACAGAAAATTTGTAAGCCATTCTGTAACAACTACAGATTCGATGCCTCATATATATTATAACTCCTGGATGTTGTGTAGCCATTTTAATCACCTTACAGATTTCGATGTACCTATTAATATATACATGTATAGTCAAGATTTGTAGCCCATTGTTATCACTTATAACAGATTCAGCTTACTATTACCATCGGTAAATAATCATAGTTTTGTAGCGCTATTGTCCAACATCATATACTAGCTACAGAAGTCGATTGCCTAGTAGTTAAAACGTATGCAGATAATTGTAAACCAATGTAAATGTCTTAGCATATGCCAAGATTCCGAATAACCGCATCATACCATAAGCCACAGTTGCTATTTACCTTAAGCCGAGTTGTAGTCCTTCAATCGTTTTCCGGCACCATTCCAACCTTCGTGCTACCGATTTACTAGTGCAACAGATCTGCGAGCCGTCTCGTCCTTAATCTGAGTAGCATTGTAGCAGATTTAAGTAGCCATGTGCGCTCATATGTCGAGCCCTAGCAGATTCCGATTGCGCTATAACGTACCATAAGTGACATAGATCATCCTAGCCCATTGATTGTAATTCGTCTACATATGCTACACCAGCTACAGATTCGATGCATATATATATGTAAGCAGACCCTTTCCGTACCGGGGTGAACCATTTCGATCAGAGCACACAATTCTGATTTTTGCGATTTCCAGAGCCTAGTATTCGCCCAGAGATTTGTGACGTGCCCCATTGTATCTTAAGCGTTACAAGAGTGTTCGGATGTTTAACCTATATAGTAATCTGTTATTCTAGATTTGTAACAGCCCACACTTCGTATCGTCAGCACTGACTTAGAGATTCGACTGGCGCTATCCCATCCGATGTAGGCTTTACCAAGATCCGCAACTTTGTCATGCCACCATTGCTTACTCCCGGGAGCTACAGATTTCGAGTGCCTAAATATTACCCTACTCCGTTTATCTGCAGCTGGCGATTTTGCCCTAACCGCCTCAATTTGAAGTCAGGTGCGACTTACCCCAGCGACACCTCACTGTTTTACCGTATCATATTGCGCCTAGGAGTGATCACGCCTGTTCTATTGTGCCATGTATATATGAATTGTCTCGAGGCCATGCTATGAACCTTTATCACTGAGCACAGTAATTCACACAAATCATTCACCCTATTGAAGACTGAAATTACTCAGTCCTTTCTTAGAGTTATGATGGTGTCCACCAGTCCACAGTGTATCCAATGAGTTGCGAGATCTTATCGGAAGATTACAGACACTATAGCCCCGTGGAATATATATGGTCGTTTGGCGATGGTATTTGTAGTTATTCCACCATGAGTTCGTATGTCTCTCTATATTGAATACACTAAGACTTCGCATGCAATGATCATTAGTCAGTGCCATATCGCAGAGTTTCGTAGCCAATTGCGTATCATGCTTACAGTATTCCTCATGCGCTTTCGTCCCCATTCCCTATATATTACCCATGGCACTGTATACGGGTATTCCTTCAAGTAATGATCTGGTAGCACAGCTAATCTGTATCCCAAGTAACTACATAATTGTTTGCTAAATACACTTATACGACTTAAAGCCTCATGATATTACGCGACCAACAGTTGCGAGAGTCCATACAGAACACACCTTGTTGCGTGCAACATCATATGACCTACTGAACACCAACACTATGCACTATTATTAGCTCTGTGGACTACTCCCCATTACCGATATACTCCCGACGGGAAGGAAACTCACCGCGCGGCACGACATACTTCATCCATCTTCACCTGTTTTCACCCCTTATTCTTGCTACATCCGCGTTGAATAATATGAAGCGGATTCACCGCACCCAAAGTGCTTAGCACAGAGCGCCTGAGTTTGCCAATCGCTATGCGGCGTTGGGAAACTGCGTACGTCACAGGTCACCAGAAATGGCGCTCGAAATATCCGCCGCTCGTCACTTCGAATCTTTTGTAACAGGTTATATTAAGTTTAAATACAGGAGTTAATCTGCGATACCACTAGTAAGTTCCGACATAGCGGAAGAGAAAGGTTTGTGTTAGAAATAAACTCCATTTTGGAAGCTTCTAGTCTCTGAAAATAACACAGCACGAACCTCGAAAATTCACGTGGCCAATTTTCGTGAGTATCGCATGCACCCCGACTTCACGTGCATTCCTCCGCTACAAAGGTATCAGGCTCCACGCGCCCCGTTGTAACACCATGCCGCGCCCATCCGCTTATGGTCGGGTTAGCGAGTCCGAGGTAGTATCTACTGCAAGCACCACCGACCACAAAATCAGGCCACTTTACCGGTTTCAATAATAACAAATGATGCATTAATTAAGTACACCAACACATTTTTCAAGTACTAGACCTACCATACAGTACCACACCACCTCACTCCAGTTCCAAATTTTGAATTTGACCTAATATTGCTCACCACCCAGGAGTCCCATGACACCCCTCGCCCATTCCCTCTCAGGGCTCCCAGTCTCCCTCGTCGCCGGTAGCCACTCGTATCCCGGTGACCGGTCCGCCGTCTCCTAACCTGGAACATACCCTGATTCCCTCTCACGGTCCGGTATATCACCTCTTCTCTTTTTATGTTCATACCCAACCACTTTGCCACGAACTCCCTCCCTACACTGATATGGTTAGGGATAGTCCCAGGCGTTCCCAGCGACTCCGCTAGACTCCGTTAGGGAGTAGGCGAGGTACGGGTCCGCATATTAGTAGTATATTTAAGTACAAGGGTACTTCCGGTATAGCCGGACCGTACCCAGGTACGTTCCGTCCCGCATTGCTAGTAAACCCACCGTGCTCGCCTGCCGTACCATAGATCCTACGGCAGGGCTCTGTGTCTTGTCCTCGGCCCTACATTTTCGCACGCCTCCTCAATACCGGGCACGCCCCGGCCTATCTTTTTCGGTCGACAACCGCCCTCTTCTGCCAACCATCTCCTCGTTTCAACTCGTGCCCGCTAACTCTTCGTGTCCTTCACATATCTACTTCTGCGTTCTCCTCATCTCCTGATGGTGAGATTATTTCGATCCACATTCTTCTCAATAAAGTTGACCAGCGAGGGATATCTGCAGGATGGTGGCAAGAATCTTCTCCTGCCATGTCCGAACCAGATGGACCTCTGTGACGCGTCGTAACATTATTTTACTCTATCAGTACTCTCACTTCTATATCTCCTGCGCTGATCTACTTCCTACAGCTATGGCATCACACTGCAACCGAACACTTAGCACGATTGAGTAAAAACACATCGGTTTCATCTTGCGTCAACGAGCGTGGTGGTCCCATGTACGCGGCAACGCAGGTGGCGAAACTACGAGACGTGTACACCTGCCGCTGTCAGTTTATCGTCAGACCGGCTGTATCGTGTATATATACACGAAGTTACCGGACTGAGGCAGTGGTTTACCCCAAACTAACACTCCGAGTCTCACGTACTGTCGCGGCGGATTGTTTCATTTGTATCGGGGGCGGGTGCATTACTTACGGCCTCGTGCTGTCCAGTCAAGTAGCGAGGATACAAAAAGACGAGCGCACCCCCCGTCGACACGCGCCCCGCCCGCCAGCGCTGCAGCACTACCCGCAGCGCCGAAGAGCAAGGACACTGAGAAACTTTCGCCATACTCACACCACCACGCGAGGCACACAGCATCGCGGCGCAACGCAGAGGAGAGCGCCGCGCAGGCCCGTGCGCCCCCACACGACATGCAAGCCCATCCAGAGCCTGCCGCGCCGACGAGCACCAGAAGCTAGCGAATTGCGAGAATTCGCCCTCGAGAGGCGCAGGCAAGGACCGCACGCCTGCGACAGCACGGGCCGACGGAGAGCGGCGCCGAGTATATATGCAGCCTGATATCGTACCAGCGCGAGCACGTGCAATCCAGGGAGTATACACCCACTTCAAAGTACCACGCAGAGGGGGCTAGTGGTTCAACCTAATACACCGTGCCCGTTCGCCCAACACATTAGGGCGGGAAGCACCACGGTGTCTTTGCCCCTCGTTTAATGTCCCACCGCGTGACCTCTCGCGCCCATCTCCTACCGTGCAGCCGGACCCGGACTGATCCCTCAACGATTCCTAGCCCGTACGACCATTTTCCCCCCCCGTCAGCAGTCGACTTAATCCTTAGCCATGTCCGTATCATCTGTAACAGCTTATAATAGGCCCCGTCGCCTCAGGATCCTCCCGCAGATTCGAGCTGCCGGACGCTTCGACGCAGGGTCGCATGCACTCTTGTTGAACCAGATATACGAGGCCGCTAGCAACGCCGATCAGACGGCTCATTGTGCTCACAGCCCAATATCAATCAGTAATGCCCGAATAACTTACCGAGTGTGTGTCACAGATTATTGTTAACTATTACCATCTTACACATTACTCACCGCTCTAGACTTACTCCTGTATTTCGTAAAGGCACGAACTGGGCAACGTGGTGGCCGCCCTCCAGTGGAGGCCCACATGGCTGCAGACGTAGCACGTTGCATCTGATTAGTCCATCTTCACCTCACGAGCTGATTTGGGCCTTCATTTACGAGAGCAGTTCTACCACTGACTCCGCGTTTGGGGACCTCACGACAACGCCACGAACAAGCCGCCGTTGCGTTCAACTTGCATAATAAATTCAAGCCGTACATGCGACTCACCCACTTTTTTCTCGTTTCCTTTAGAGCGTCACCTATACTAACATGCCGTTCGTGACACCACAAACAAAGACTCTGCGAGCAGATGAGAGTGATCGAGGTGGGTGGGGAGATGTGCGAGACATATGATGGCGTGCATTACGCGGTGGAGCGTGGTGTGCAGGTTAGGGCCGAGGCTGTGGAAGGCTGCCTTTATTAGACGAGTAGCTATGCCTGTATTTGCTATACACACAGTAAATTCACACAATCGTTGCCCCAAAGCAAGCAGTAAGATCCAGAAGCGTAATTTCAAGAAGCGACATGCCGTGCACCCCATTACGCGCGGACATGGCCCATGCCCAACGTGATTAGGTGTAGCCCTGCCCGGCGCCACCCACCCTTATCCACCCAGCTTGTTACGATGCGCGCCGCAATAGCCCGAGACACGCCAGACGTCACCTGTGACGCAGCCATAAACGTGGCCGACCGCACACCCCAAGTCACCGCTATTCAACCCGATCATTGTAGAACCGATACCATTCCGGTTACTTGGTCCAACCCGATGAATCGATTACGAAATTACAACCGATCTGGCAACAACTAGCGCAACCCTGACCCCGCTATGTCTTGCAAGCGTGTATATAATGCGACGGTAATTGAAGGAATAATTTCGCCGCGATCACCCAGAACATAAAATCAGTTACCACGAATCATCACACAACTTAGCTGGTAGCTGGTATGGATAGGTGCTAGTACATGCCCGCAACGCGGCCGCCCTCCACCCCTCCCACCAGCAGTGCAGCAGTCCGCAGCAGCCGCCACGGCAGCAGCAGCAATCACGACCAATGGGGTTGTATTTTATTACCATCACCATTTTTAGCCTGCGCATCATTCACAATTTACCCTCACATAGTCAGAGATGCAGCTTAGTAAGAATCCCCAATCACCACGCTATGTCAAGCGTCGCCCCCGCCCACTCCGTCTGTGCGTCCCGAGTGGTGGCCCAGCGGCGTCACCGCCGGGTACGCACCGTTGCGTTTACGCCCCCCTGGGTGCGATTCAATATCAAGTTGGCACAAAAATCATAAGACCCCGCCCAGCCCCAGGCCGCCGCAGTCCCCACCAGCCGCAGTCGCCATAGTCAGACCGTGATCAGCCCGGATACGATCCAGGCCATCGATCCTACGGACCCCCGCTCAGGGGGGATCGTCAAAAACGAGTTGGGATTCGAAGGTGGGGGTCCAACAGGTCAAAGGTCAAAAGTGGTAAAATAGACGGAGAGGAACCACATTACCGTCCTTAAACCATGTAAGCGGTAACACACCCCCCGGGGACCCCAAGATCAGACAGAATGTGGCACCCCCTTCCCCCAAAATCCATCCCACACACGAGCGCGGCCGCCCAGCCGCCCCACCCACGCACCCTACAGCCTACCGACCGGCATCAGGTCGTCTCGCATACACTACCCCTCGCCAACACGATACTGAAACAGGTTACAGCGAGAAACAGCCCACAATTGACCAGCAGCCACTCTCCCCATCCCTACACACCACGCCAGCCGTACCGTGTTTAGCTCGAGCCAGAAAGTTGCGCGAACCGCAGACGAGCTTGCAGTGGTCAACTTCCTCCACCAAGGTCACACACTGGAGCACAGGGCAGGACTACCTTTAGACATTTCCCCGGTCACTGAATAGAGACCCCATGGCTGGTCCTGGACACGCTCCGCCACGTAGCGATTGAAGAACTTTTTTGTTTGCAGCGGTGACTGTAACGATGTAACGGTTCCCATGCAACGCGCCGCACGGACAGCGAGGCCACGCGGTACCGTCAGGTGAATCGTCTTCCACGAGAGACCTCGCCCTCCACCTTCATTCTTGACCCCTATGCCATCGTGCGCATTTGTAAGTGGAGGCCGGTGTGTTCTGAGGATGCTCTTGGTCATCCAAATGAGAACAAGTATGAAGTACAGATCTCGTATACCACCAACGATAGATCTCGACTAAATAAGCGAAGCAGATGCCCGAGCAGCAGCGGGCCGGTGCGCGAGTCGGCGCGCCCATCGAGATCGGAACGTGTCAGAACAGTGGCACAGCGGCCTGGACGAGGGCGGAGGAGGACGGGGCGAGTCAAGAGCGAGCGCAGCCGCCGTCCGAAAGACCTGGGTTTACTTCAGGTAGATGAGGGGCACGAGACAGTAGAGAGAGAAACTTATGCTGCGCTGAAGTGAAGGAAACCTGTGTAGCGTGGAAGTGACACGAAAGAGCAAGGACGGTTGGAGTAAAGAAACACAGAGTTGCAAGCAATATTGCCACGAATAGAGTCATTGAATGACATCGCTTCCATGTTGACGTTTTTCACGATTCTTCAGTCAGTGTACACCGTCTGTCAGTGAGCGCACAAGCCGCAGGCGAAGTTAAAAATAAATAAAGGTCAATTGTGTTTTGGTTGTATAAGGAAAAAGGGATAACTTCGACGAACCCGTTGGATAAGGTGGTGACGGTAATACGATGTTAGTGTGGTCATCGTTGATGTGGGCATCGCGGGCGACGGGTCTCTTGTTTTTGTCTTTCTCAATTCTTGGCGAGAGCGTAAACACGGATGGATTCCACGACAGGAGACCTACGCCCCTCGCTCCTCGTGCCGTACTCTGATGCCGCCGTTATGTAAGTTGTCCCGGAGGCGTGTGTTTGATGGGCGATTGGTGAGCTTTTCCTCAGAAGTCGAGATTAGAATATTGATGATCCAACGGATAAGCCACGTGCGGGGGGAGTTCATATGGTCCCCATAAATGATGTGCAGTGAGGAGGCGCTAAGGCATGGGTTGTATTGTGGCTTTAGATTGAGAAGGACATGAAATTACTTCTTTGCTTGACAATGCGAGAGAGTCACGTGTCGGGATAACCGTTGTTCGACCTTCTAGAGAGGAGGCCCTCGTAATGCACATCAGGATTTGTTTACTGTAGAATGAGAATCTTGCCCGATGTCTTCTCGCCCGGTGATAGGCACCGTATAATAAAAATCACGCGCTATTCCTGATGTAGTGAGGCTCACGGGTCGACAATGTCTACTTTGACGATCTGTCGAAATTCCTCATATAGAAAGCTAAATAATTGTTGAAGGGAAATTATGCGTCCCTTCAATCGTAGTAATTTTCTATGGTCAGTCTGTACTCGTTCCAGCTCCTGTGTTACCTGACAATATCAGACCGTGTATCGCTCTAACTGTGCCCGTAGTTTTGGCGCCACTCCGCTCAGTGCTATTTGTGTTGTGTCCGGATGAGGTTAGGGTGAGTGAGTCTATGATTTTTTGCCCGCCCACCTCGCGTGGTTGCGGTTACCATCCTGAGTTAACAGATGTGTGTCAGGTGCTCTCTATTTGCAGGGCCGTACGGCTTACGCGTTTAGCTGTTAACATGAGTGAGTGCTTTTACCTATGTCTGTCTTGCAAATAGGTGTTGCACTACGTACGATGGGACCGCCCCTCCATCTTTAATCTTGAGAGGTAAGTTGACACTCTCGCGTCCGTGTCGTCTCGATGTGTCGCACTCCGCTCTCTCCCGCTTCACGGTCAAACGCTCAGTCCGTGCCCATCTACAGTGCCACCACACACTTTCAACGATCCCACTCGAACGAACATTTCTTCGATGAAGGTTCCTGAAAAAATTACCATCCCAGTGTTCGAAATAAGCTTACCTCCGGGTTGGGGTCCGCCGTACTGTATGCGCATTGTCGGCGGCACTGGCACAGGACCAAGTTGATGATCTGTCCGGGGTTGGGAGACACGGCCCCGTTGTTGCTTGTGGTCTGTTGTGAGAGAGCAAGTTTTTCAGTATATTACTGTCCTAGCTGGATTTACGGAGGTGTTCGTTACCTTATTCAGTAGTCCTGCTGGAGGGTGCTGTCCAGCTGGTTAACATGGGAAGACCCGCACGGTTATCAGTTAGGATAAACATGTACGGCGCCGGCCGGTGTCTTGCCCCACCGGGAGTTCAGGGGCCCGAGCCGGAATTAGACCGCACACTAAATATGGCCAACATAAACATTGATTGTGATTATTATAAATAGGAACGATTAGCCCTTTTGCCTCTTGCTAGGCATTCGCCAGCGCAATACGGTCTTTGTGGTCTAAGGGAGTTTAGAAGACTCATCGAATACCGACACATTGCAGAGGTTGACATCGTGTATATGTGACAAATCACAGTCGCACACCTATCACGCTTGCCGGCAGGCGCTGCGTGTTTATTATTCCAGTGTTCCTGCTACGCACGCGGTTAAACACCACTTCTAGGACCCAGCACCATCTCATTTCCCGCTCCTGCGCCCCGCGTGAACCGCCGCTCGCCGACCCATCTCTGAGAAAGAGAGTTAAGGATCGGTAGAACCCGATGAGGGGTGAGAGAGAGTAGAGAGCGAGAAGGGCTCAAAAGAGAAGAGTCACAGAGGTACTGCAATGATGTTGAGTGCGCCGCGCGCACACGACACCGGCGCTGCCGTTTGTGCCTGAGTGAATGCCGTGTAAGCAGAGTGCCAGCGATGTTGATAATTCTCTCTCAACCGAACAACCCCAATAAAGACAAAGGTAGACGGTACTACTAGCAAAAAGAGAGATAGTGAGTCATACTGCTCCCCTGTGGTCTTGTTGTCGTTGGTTGCACCCTCTCACTGCGTTAATCCACGCTGGGGTGCCCTGGTGCGCTGCCGCTCTCTCCCTTGCTTGTGGGCCATCTTTTCCTGAAGTGTTTGCCCTTGCGTCTATCCGCCACTTTGCACCCTCTCGTCTCCTAGACCCCGCTCTTCGGCTCCCCTTAAGTTCCGGTCAAGGGCGGCGCCTACGGCACTTCCTCTCGGCAGTTCTTCCTTTCACCTCCTCCCGTGTATAGCTGTGTCATATCGCGGCCGCACCGGTGTGCGTACGATTTCTACTCTTTTCTCTTGTAGGCGGTTCCAGCAAGGCAGCGTTTCCCTTGCCTAGTTCGCTAAAGCCGGAGTCTGAATTCGCCCTGAGGCTGATCAACTTGACTGAGCATTTGAGTAATCTATCATATCCCAGCAGTCGGATCTGTGCGCACGTGAGAACATCGATTGTTTCTTCACTAAGCGCACCTGAGTCCCGACAATCCCACCACATAAGCCATCCAAATGTTTTTTTTTCTCGGGTAGGTTTACTACACAGCTAACCAAGGCGGTAAACGCCTCTCACGTTTTTTGCTAATTACGATACCCACTTCGACACCTGAGAGTGTTACGTCTGTTGATGCTAATAGTCGCCCATCCCTAATTCGGTGACCAACACTACGCGCCCCGGACTCTGCAGTACGCCACAAGGGCCACAGCCGAAATCCGCCCCCTTTTCCCTTACTGCACCAGGTAAACTCTCAGCATGCTGAGAACAGCGGGCTCACACGCGCGTTACCAAGCCGCTCGAGCATATCTATACCGTTATCCCGCGGCCCTCTCGTTTCCCAAACGTGAGTCATCCAAAGTTAGCTTATGGTAGCCCAAACCATTATGGAAGAACATAATACAGGCTACAACTAACACTAAAACGTTGCAACGGCCGACAGGATCTACTTGCCTCCGTGTACAGTGGTTACCAATCGGTAGACGGACCAACCGATGCCCGTCCTCATTTATTCGGTAATAACACCTTTCATAGGAAGTTATGTCCGTATTCTATTTGAGGAATTCCCTTCCTCCGACAGAATAGTTCACGCCTGGTCGGTTGCATGATACATTTTTAGAGAGTGCGGTTGACCTGCCACAGTATTGTCTCTATCTGAGCCAGGGCGCTGATGTGTTGCCACGGCCCTGGGACGTTAGACGCCGATTCTGAAGACCGAGGAGGCTCAGCCCATGCGTGTTACAGCTTCAGTAGTAGGCCCGCGAACAGCCTTATTGCCACCAGACACTAGAATCGGTAGGTAACGGCACTCATACGCGTATTAGTTGACGCTTACGTCACAGCCTAACTATGTGCAGTTATGAATAATAGGAGAGCCCTGAGGTCCACTTCCTGTAATCATTTAATTGAGGACGTCAGGCATCAAATCATCTACGACTATACCCTAACCGTATCACCGGTGACGCTACATCGCACTGGCCAGTATGTGTGTGAGTCACACTGCTATTAGAGGTACAATGATTATATTACACGTAACATAAGAACTCACCAGAGGACAGCTATAACACCAGTAAGTTCGGTCCATATGAAATTAAATTTATCATACTTATTGCTGTTTTCGACATGCCTAATATGCCGCAGCATAAGGACCTCGCTGTCCTACTGACCGATTCATCACTCCGCGAGTCCAATATCTATAAAGTCGCGTGCGCGCCTGGTAACACATTCTAATACTCTGTTTGTCCCTAGACCGTATCATTTCATCACGTGAACCAATTTGAGGAGTCCTAGCCTCATACAGTCGGCCAATCACCCAGGTCGAGGTGTGGCTCTGATCACCATCCCGTCAACCACGCCGACTCTATTACTTCCTGAACGTGCGGATGCGCTAGCCCGCTACCTTTCCACTTCGGCAGCGGCTGACTTTCTAGCTAGTTTAACGCCCTTACCCGAGAAATTGCTGGCTGCCCGTGCCACCTGGAACACATGTAAACCACCGAGAGCCCCCTCTAGATGTCCTTAGGAGCCTCTCCTGCTGACCCCCTTTATATCGGTCCCAAGCCGTCAAAAATGTATCTGCCGTCCGTACACTTACTGCTCGCAATAAGGTCGCGAGCCAGAAAGCCACGCCCCGTCGGTGCTAAATTCTGTGCCCTCCTCCATTGCCCTCATGCTTCGAAGATCATAAAGCAGCCTATTACTAACTGCCGGTTAAAATATTTATACCTAGAGTATCAGTACTTAATGTGAGAGTCGCAAAGCGAGTGCTATTGGACGTCAAACCCCATTCAGTTTATCCCGCGTGTGGTACCATTAAATAAACATATTTATTGTTCTCTGAGCCCCACCCCCGCCATGCACTCACCGCTCACGCCCGCACGTGGACCACAGCAAAACACCGGAAAAGCACAACGCGCGCCAGTCTCGCCCACACACACCAGCAGGCACAGCTCAAGCCAAGAGCACACGCAAGCATTCAGGGTCTACCGAGGCCACAGCACCGCAGCCCGTAACGAGTCCCTCTTCGAGACAGCAACTCGCCGCACAGCCTGGAGACCCCTCCTCACAGGCTCACCGACCTCTATCCGCCGCAAGGTCTGCACGCCCAGTCACAGATCACCCCCAGCCACGCCAGTCCAGGTTTCAGCAGGGCGTAAGCTCACAGAGCACCGCCCCGCCTGATCCAGCCCAGTCGCGCCCGTAGTATTCGTCACCTCGTTTACATAACCCTACTCATCCTCCCCAACTGCGAACCGTTACATCCCTTTCTACTGTAATCAACAAAAACATGACAACAGCAGCCAGCCTCTGCCCCGCCTCAGCTTCTCCCCGTCAGCCAGCAAGTTAATAAAGCTCGCCACCTTCGGGCAGCACCTGCTCCACATCCGTCAGTTCCCACCTCGTCACAAGTCCACCGCCCGCACCCCACCCCCACGTACCCACTTCGACCAACATGAGAACTGCAGAAGCCACACAGCGCACTAACCAGACAAAGTCAAGTTGCCATCCGCCTGACTCTGTCCCGTTCGGTCCCCATATGAGCCATTCTACCATTCTTGCACATAACGGTGTTGTTTTATACAACCCGCGGCCATCACTCCTAATGCGCTCCTGCTCTCGCGCACACCCTTATACTCCCTCAACTTCCGACCCATTCATCTCATACATACCCGGACACCCCTTACTTCCGTACTCACCACGCACCCATAACCTGCGCTGCAATACATCCTCAACACGTTAACAACATTATAGATCTAGCACCAGGCTTCCAAACCCCTTTTTCGGCATGTGCGTGTTCCCGTGGGTTTCTTATGCCTACACCCACCCCGCGGGCGGTCTTTGCCACCTATGTTATATTCATCTGTACCCCAGCCGTTCCAAATGATCAACGCAGGTGTCGTTCCTTAATTTTTGAGAATCATTCTTGAATATTTCATTCGATTCTGAGTATCGCAAATTCACCTCCTCCAAACTAACCAGTCGAGTTCCCTGCCCCTTCATATTCACGACTTGTTACCGGAGATCTGTCTACCTGCCTCTTGTCTCAGTCAGAGTAGTTGTGCGACGAGCATCTCGTCCTTCCTTGTTCCCGCGTGGCTGCTCAAGGTACTCCTCAATTTGTTTCTCCGGTATCCCTACGGTCCTCCAAGTTGTTTGTCCGTTGCGCGCGCGTCCAAACCGTCCCTAGCATCGTTGACAAGTGATCACCCGTCTCATCCTTGTTCCAGAGCCCCTGGAGTCATCCCCAGCCATGTTGTTCCGATCTCTATCCTCCTCCATATGAGTTCACGGGCTCTGTTCTCCTTCTTCGTTACACGGGTCCATGCTCTAAAGTACCGCGTTCCGCACGACCATGGTCCTCCTACCGTGATACAACACGTACCATACTCAAAATCGTTGCGTTTCTCTCGCCCACATTCAGCCGGTAATTTGTTCCGCACTAGCCTAACCGCACGTATTGCCATCGAGCGTTACGACACTCCTGCCCCTGGGACCCCTGTCAAGCCGTTCCTAAGTCTCGCAACAGGGTGGTGCTTTTTCCTACCCAACTGACTGCTAATACAACGACTATCGCGAGCCCCTAGTCGGCCGTTTAGATTTTGTGCCACAATTCGTATTTTCCTGCCGCTATACCTTAAGTTTAAGGAGGACAATGTGGTCCCCTTATTATTATACACCGCCCGCGTCTTCTCTAGGAGACCCCTTTGGACCCTTTATTTGTGCGCAGCCCTGCCCGAGCGCGTTCCCTGCTTATCACGTCATCCCCTCAACATGCCAATCACTGTTTGGACAAGACTCCCACCCCCCGCCGCACGTCCCGAATATCGTGACACTGTGCGCCGAAGGACCCAGCCATGTCTCGACTAGCCGAGCTACGTATCATTACAGATTTGTGCCCAACACTGTTGACGAAGCCACAAGGACGCTGAGCGGTCGCGGCCGGGCTCCGACATAGTCTACGCCACCCCTCGCCACCGATCTCCGACTGGCCCTCGATCCCCCGCAGCGACCAGAACCACGGATCCCTGACCACGTCTCCACTTAGCCGCTTCCGATACGGTCTTTACGCGTTCACGCGACTTCGTACAAGCTGGCATCGTGACTATCTGTGAGATGAGCGTAAAAAAATGATGGTTTAATAAATACAACTTGTCAGTACTAGACCTACCGATACCAGTACCATAGTAAATTTACATGTTTTTATTTGACCAATTACTTCACGTCAATACCGTCCAAGGTACACTCGTGCAAAGACATAAGCGTAGACGCCTAGTGTTGGCCAAATCGTTGTAATTTCGTGAATCGATCAATCGTTCTGGACCCCAAGTAAACCGATGAATCGGTTACACATGAAACATCGGTGTATGATATGCCTGCAGGTGCGCAACGTCGTGGCCAAATGTAGTCCGCGTGTGGCCGAATTGGCTGACCGGTTGCGGTTGCGTATTGTTCTTCATAGGGAAGTTTATTCGCGGTTTGTTCTTGGGTAGCGTGCTTCATTTCCCAATATTTGCCAGCGGATTCTGGTCTTCAGATTGATTAGCTATCAATAGTGTTTGGATGTGTATATAGATACCAGTGTATGTGAAAATAAAGGACAATTAAATCTTTGTATAGTCAGCTCGTGAGTCATGATATCGTCTTGCGTTCTCCATCACTTTTCCAAATTTGTCTTCCTTGGTTTGCAATAGGCATTTTTTCCGAAATAAAAAAAATTAACGTATAAAGGATTTATTGCATCCGTTTGATTATACAATCAAGCCGCGTCTCTTGGTTTGCTGAAGTTGTTCGCCACTGGGTTCGAAATCGCCATGAGTTCGAAGTCAGTTAAATTTCAATCGGACCTTCGTGGAGCAATACACTGGGCACCCGTGCACCCGTGCGTTCGTTCTGGTGCACATTCTCGCTTCTGTGTCGGCAGTTGCGATGGAGGCAGGCACGCTTGACGTCTGTGCATGTGCCCCGCTAGTTTTTTGGTGCAGTGTTGTGGTGCTCGAGCTAACGCAGTTGAACGGGCGAGGTGCGAGGTAATTGAGAACTGCTGTCAAGTATGTAAAGTGTTGGCCCTGCTTGTTGCGGTTGAACGTAGTACAGGTCCGGGGTACATGTTGCGTTGTATATGTCGTGTTGAGTGAGTACCTATGGCGTAGCGGTACGTCAAGCCGCCTGGGTGACCATTGACTAGTCATTGTTCTGTCCCTGTTGTATTGTGCTTGTGTGCCGTGGTCGATGTGCCAGCACATGGGCGTGTGTCGTGAGCGCGGGCCTTGCGTCGAGTTTTGTTTCTGCTAACACGGTGTAGTTTGATTATCTGTATCATTAGAGATGTCTGAAGTAAGTTAGCGCCGTACAAAGGAGAGTCGTGCAGGTTCCTCCAAGGAGGAAGTAAAACAGAGGGAGGGGAAGGGGGGTGGGAGAGAAAACTAGGGGGGTCCGAGGGGGCGTACTTGCCCTTTGACTGTATTGTTAACCCGTAGCCATGTCGTGCTATGATATAGTGCGCGCGTGAAACGAGATTACCCGGTGCCAATCCCGTGCCATTGCACCATGCCTGAACCACCAGAGACGGTGTCAACTCTTTGGTGGGTGACTGTGCATAAATATATTAAGAATGAGCGCGAGTGCGGTCGTCAGCATGTTAGCGTTTCCGAGTTTGGTCAGCAGGTTGAGCCTCGTTTTTAGCTTGTGTGTGGTCTGCCAACGTGGTCGAATGCATATATGTAGTAGGTACCGCTTGTTATCTGACCCGCATTAGTGTGTTGCGGGCAAGTAAACATTAAGAGAGTGCCGGAGCTGGCGTCAGACAGGTTCAGCGCGTTGGGTCGAATGGAATTTCTACGATCCTGAGGTTCCCCTCCACGCTGGTCACAATACTTTTCTGTGAGTGGTGAAATTTACCATGCGGGGCGAAAGTACAACTGTTTAACCTGTGCACGTTATGGGCGGGCGCCAACCGATATGAGAACAGGGGGGGGGGGCTGTTTTCCGTGCCGGAGATACCCAGCGATGACAGACGAGGGTCGCCGGGGTGAGATGTCTTGTATCCGTGGCGCGTGCTGTCGCGTGCCCTGGTGCCTGCTGGGCTCGCTTTTCGTCTGGCAGCATGTGTTCAGGGCATCCTGGTCTCCGGACTAAGGTGCCCGTTGTTCTCGTGGGTAGGGAGGGTCTATCTAATCTTCTGTCTGGGTTTATTTCCTCTATTTATGAAATTAGTTTTTGTGTTTCCCTGTTTCTGCTATGGGAGATTGTTAGACATCACACACGCCGGGCGCGCTGTGCGCTCGCCCATCTCCCAGTCTCGCTCCAGGTACCGCGACACGTACTCCTCGGCGGGTAGCGTACGCATCGCGCTGTATGGCACTGTTCGTTGTATGCCAGGCCCCGCCGTGTTATCTTATCATAGCCGACCGCCTGACCCTCCGGTAACTTGTATCCGGTCTGGCATCCGTCGTGTTAGTAAATACTCGAGCTGTATGCTATTGATGCCCGGACCGGGAACGCCTGCAGTCTCTAGACTACACTAACGAGTCTAGGAGCGCCACGCCTACTCCCTAATCGCATATCAGTCTATGGACAATCTTGGAGTCACTGCTAAGGGTTATCCTCTCATTGTACCGTGTATATGTAGTGCTGCCGGTAGGCGTGTGTTGATACGGGCATTGTGTACGGCCGGATATCTCACGTAGGCCATATTCTAGGCGCGTATCTACGACTGCGAGTCGAGTTCCGACGACTATTATATACCGCGGACCGTGTCTATTCGGTAGCTACCAGTAGGCGACGTCGTTATATCTCTGGCCAGTACCTTCTCATTTTTTGACCACCGCTGGCCGTAAGCATAACCCACAAGTATGCCTTGGTGAGGCCACAATCAACCGTTTAGTCAAATCAAACATTAAGACTAACTGATACTGTATGGGTAGGTCTAGTAACTGAAAGATTGTACTTATAACCATCATTTATATTGAAACGCGCGGCTAAGTGCGCTGGTTGTGGTGTGTGGCTGTAGATACCATAATGTACGCCGAACCCAACGCATATAGGGTTATCAACGCGACCCATACTTGGGGCGCAGGAATGCACGAAGTGAATCACTCGGGCACGTTTCGCTGGTGTATATCTTCAAGACAGATCATAAACTGGGTTTCACTTCTAACACCAACCTTCTCCGCTATTCGGAACTTACTATGTATCGCATACTCTGTCATAAA
>NW_014578459.1:39387-48656 GCF_000485595.1 Priapulus caudatus
AGGACTGAGCGCGATAAGAGAGGCAGTGCCCAGCAATAAAAGCAGGCAGAGAAAAAGGAAGCTGAGAACGAATGAGAAATGAGAGAGGAAGAAAAAATAGCGAAAAAGAGAGGAAGAGAGCGAGCGACTAGCTGCGCGTGCGAAAAGAGAGACATGAGAGCGCGAGTAAGAGAGTGCATGTACAAGAGAGAGAGAGCAGAGAGAACAGAGAGAGACGAGAGGAGAGATAGACTTGCGAAAGAGCGTGATGAGAGAAGAGATGAGAGAGAGGTGAATAAGGGTGAAAGAGAAAGCAGAGGGCGATAGCTAGGCCGGATTTGCGCCGCAAAGGTCGGCGCAACGGTGTCTCTCTATCGTTACTATTCCACTGGATGACATATCGCGCCATCTCTCGGTTGACGAACGGCTGATCTCAGATATCCCGGCCGTACGACATTCTTTCACACTCAGTCAGGTAGACTTTAGTCCTTTAGAATGTCAAGTAATATCTGTAAGATTATATAAGGACCAGCGTCGATAGGATCCTCCAGAGATTCGTCCTGCGAAGATTCGACGGAGGGGTCGATGACCTCTGCTTTACCCGCGGCTAGCAGGACGCAGATGAGGACGCCTCGCATGCGATAATAACGCAGTTTATTCTCTCACATCTCCGCAGAGCGTATGGCCCCGAGCAGGCAGGCGGAAGTAACTACGCGCGCTCCATCTTCCGGCGTTGCCATTGACGTTATACAATGACGCGCGCGGTTGGCACGACAGACAGACAGACGGAAATGTTTTGCGCGCGAAAAAACAACTCGCGTTCATAGGCGAAAAAAACTGGCAGCGCGCAAACGGAAGGCGACTGCGGGAGCGGTGGGTCCGGTGCGGGATGGATGTGGGGACTGGTGGTGGGGATGTGGCGTGGGGGAGGCGGCGGCGGTTGCTGCTTCACATTCCGGGTGCGGATATAGCTGCCTGCTTAGCGGGCTGCCTGCCGTGTGGTGTACAAGTTGCAGGCTGCCAAAACTTTCACAGCTTTTTAGAATGCGGCGATGCGAGAAGAACCCACAGAGCTAGTGGCAGCAGCAATCATCACCAACCCACCACCTAGCAGCAGCATCACTACCAGCAGAGCGGCAGCATCACCCACCACCACAGCCAGCAGCAGTAGCAGCAGCAGCAGCAGCAGCAGCATCACTACCATCTGACATCATCATTACATGCAGCAGCATCAACAGCAGTAGCAGACACCACCATGCAGCAGCAACATGCAGCGCAGTAGCAGCAGGCAACAGCAGTAGCATTAACCAGCAGCGAGCAGCAACAGCCCAGCAGTAGCAGCAGCAGCAGCAACAACAAACGAGCAGCAGCAGCATCACCACCAGCAGCAGCAGGCATCATTAGCAGCAACAACAGCAGCAGAGCTAGCATGTCAACAACAATCAACAACAAGCAGCAAGCCTATCGACCATCAGCAACAGTAGCAGCAGCAACGGCATGAACAGCAGCAGCAGCAACATCACCTACCAGCCAGCAGTAGACACGATGTTTACATAGCAGCGTCAGCAGCGAGTGTCATTACTTACTGCACCCACGCACGCTACGCACGGTGTATGCAGTGGATGCACGCTCGCCACACACGCTAGGAACGCCACCTAGGTACGCACTTATTAACAGTTGCACGCATGCGCCCGCCTTGCTAAATAGGTGAAATAGACAGATACACAGATAGATAGATAAAGAGAAGATGGAGAAGAGCAGATGAGCGCCCGGAGAGAGAGAGAGAAGCGCAGAGAGAGAGAGCGAGAGCGGAGAGAGGAGCAGTCAGACGAGAGAGAGAGAGAGGCAGAGAGACGGAGAGAGAGAGAGAAGGAGAGCGGTGGCAATCCCGCGAAGTTGATTGGCCGATCTTCACGCTTGCACGCCGACAGGACACGTGTGCGTGTTGTGTCTGGGGGGATGTCGGGCGTCTATTCTATTCTATCTTCTCTATTGACACAAGACGAAACAGCAGTAGCTTGCATGCTGCGGCTGTTTTGACGGGCCACGCGACCCACCCTGTGAACCCGTGCTTTATTACACAGTAACTTCCGCAAATTGTGCATCCAGAATTGCACTGTGTTGTTCTCTTAGAAAAGGAATTTTTTGCCTCTTTTCCAGTGAAATTCGCCACTAAGGAGTGCAAGATTTGTATATGCCACAGGTTATGATAGCTCGTGTCGATAGAGATGTGTTAGATAAGACGTCTATTGAAACATAAAGGCCGTCTCCACACACGCGGCGCGGCGCGGAACGCCACGCGAAAGGCCGTCGTTGACCCCTACCGGACAAAGTTCAAATCTTTATATCTTATGCGCAGTCTCCACCTGGACACGTCATCGGCGCCAGGCCCGGTTGCGAAATTTTTTTCCCCATACGGTATAACATAGCGAAGAATTTAGCGCCTTCTGATGGCTGCTTCGATTTGCTTTGCCTTTGACAAGAGAACAAACGCCCATTTGTTAATATGTTTATTTGTGTTGTATGACCGCTGATAAGTACGTTTTCTGAGTATTTTCATGAAAAACGTATCTCTTTCCTCATTAATATAACAATATAAGTATCACTATAATTGCAATTCTTTCTGCAAATGCGTTGTTTTTCATCTCAATCTCAAGTTATGAGAGCGGTCTGGGCTCTCGTAATATTTACATACGTACGTATGTTACACGCCTCGTAGTGCTTCGTTGCGCAGCCGGGGGGGGAAAAGCGCGGCGCGGAAAGCGAAGGCCTACACAGTACTACTATGTACTATGGAGCCTACGACGGTACTTATAGCTACTAGGCTACGACGAGTTACTAGAGCTATACGTTACTCGTTATCTCGTTTGCATGACGCATAGTTAGTAGTAGTAGTCGTAAGTAGTAACCTAGTGCTTTAACCCTGCAGGTCAGCTGAAACGTAAACTAATCGACCACGGCACGAACATAAAACGTTACAGAAACTCGGCAGCTATAACGATAAGCCTAGACCCTCTCATAACTTTAAGTATTAAGATGAATAATAACGCATTTGCACAAAAGAATTGCAATTATAGTAATATTATATGTTAGAAATTATTGAGTAAAAAAAAAAAATATGTGTCTTTCATGGAAAATACATCAAGAAAACTTATACTTATCTAGCAGTCATAAACCAAAAACAAACATTTACAAACGGCGTTTGCTTCTCTTGTCTTGAAGCGTTTTCTTCAGTCAAGCAAATCAGCTCAAAGAAACGGCCATGATATTTTAGCGTTAATTCACTTCAAAACCCATGTCTGTTTGTAAAAAGAAAAACTCATACTAATAAACTACTTGAACCTAACTTACAGAAAGTTCGGCGAAAAGTTTTTGGTAGAGAATGTGGCGGGATGTTTGGCTACATTCCATGACTTGTAACGTGCAAAAAATTAAATTTTACGTAATACTAATGTAAATACGATGCTATAGTACTAGAGTATTATATATATATATATATATATATATATATATAATTATATATATATATAAACTCGTAAATTCTCGTCATGATTAACGACGCTTATACATATAGAATCGTCACTGTTATGTGTCTTCTTGCTCCGACCTCTAGCTATCATAGATATATGCTGCCTATCCACGTGTCTAGCAACTCACCTATCCGTGACTGAAATACTGAAATTACGAAACGCCTTCTTTTGTTTCGCTTGATATGTTTTGGCTCGCGTCGGACAAGCTCATCATGTAATTGGCATATAATAGTATGGCATATAATTGGCATAATGGCATATAATTGGCATGTAATAGTATTTTTTAAATTGTCGACTTCGTTGCACTTCATCACTGAGCTGTGTTTTTAGAACGCCCCATCGCAGCGCCCATTGGCTGCAGCTATCTGGCAATCACCCTAGAGGCGGATAGGTGAGATGCGGCATACGCATAGATAGCAAAGCAAGTCCGCAAATAGACTTTCATCTGCCTCTTCTTCCTTAAAAGCCCACCATGGTTACGGAGGCCACGGAGGCTACGGAGGTCACGGCTACGGAGGTCACCGAGGTCACGGCTACCGAGGTCACGGCTACCGAGGTCACGGTGGATATGGGGGCTATGGTGGTTATGGCGGAGGATATGGGGGCTATGGTGGACGAGGCTACGGCGGGGGAGGTTATGGAAGAGGAGGCTACGGCGGGGGAGGTTATGGAAGAGGAGGCTACGGCGGGGGAGGTTATGGAGGAAGAGGCTACGGCGGGAGAGGTTATGGAAGAGGAGGCTACGGCGGGGGAGGTTATGGAGGAGGAGGCTACGACGGGGGAGGTTATGGAAGAGGAGGCTACGGCGGGGGAGGTTATGGAGGAGGAGGCTACGGCGGGGGAGGTTATGGAGGAGGAGGGGGCCTTGGGGGAGATTACGGAGGAGGGTTTGGAGGAAACCGTGGTGGCTTTGGTGATGGCGGCGGCAGGAATTTCGGCAGTAGGCTGGTGCAGGTTGCAAGGTATGGTGACCGCGGCCAGGGCAGCAACACTGGCTCTAGAAGTGTCAACACTCAAACCCTTCCGATTGGCCGCACCTACAGAAGTCGCTCGGTAACGACCATCAGTACATTGGGGGGCGCTGGTCATAATAACCGAGGTGCGCAAGGAAACACGGGCGTGGACGGTGGTTACCAGGTGCCTCTCAACCAAGCTGGTCATAATGGTAACCAGGGAAGCAACCAGGGTAGCTATGGTAACCAGGGAAGCAACCAGGCTAGCTATGGTAACCAGGGAAGCAGCCAGGTTGGCTATGGTAACCAGGGAAGCAACCAGGGTAGCTATGGTAACCAGGGAAACAACCAGGGTGGCTATGATAACCAGAGAAGCAACCAGGGTAGCTATGGTAACCAGGGAAGCAACCAGGGTAGCTATGGTAACCAGGGAAACAACCAGGGTAGCTATGGTAATCAGGGAAGCAGCCAAGTTGGCTATGGTAACCAGGGAAGCAGCCAGGTTGGCTATGGTAACCAGGGAAGCAGTATAGGTAGCTTTGGTAACCAGGGAAACAGGCTGAGTAACTTTGGTAACCGGGGAAGCAGCCTGGGTAGCTTTGGTAACCAGGGAAGCAGTCTGAGTAATTTTGGTAACCGGGGAAGCAGCCTGGGTAGCTTTGGTAACCAGGGAAGCAGTCTGAGTAATTTTGGTAACCGGGGAAGCAGCCTGGGGAGCTTTGGTAACCAGGGAAGCAGTCTGGGCAACTATGGTAACCAGGAAAGCAGTCTAGGTAGCGTTGGTAACCGGGGAAGAAGCCTAGGTAGCTTTGGTAACCAGGGAAGCAGTCTAAGTAGCTTTGGTAACCAGGGAAGCAGCCTGGGTAGCTATGGCAACCAGGGAAACAGTCCGATTGGTTCTGGTAACCAGGAATATAATCTCGGTAGTTATGACTCATTACTCCAGTAATACCACCGTTATTTCCTGTAAACTAATGATGCGAAAGCAAAACGGGATTGAAACTAAAAGCGATAAAAATGTGTTCGACAATAATTAATTAATTATCCATAATTACGTGTAGAGCCTAGGCTACGTTAAATTGACTACGTCACGAATTTTCTATGCTGCTATTTGTAAAAATTTTGTTGCCATTTTTTAACATTAAAAGTAAGTACTAACGGGACTACTTATAGTGTATATATATATATAATGTATCGTCAAATTCTTACCTGATAAGATTGTTCCTCAACTAGTTCAAAATCCAAAAGACCTGGCCGATTTGATATTATTATCCTGCTATTAATTGCTTGCTATGGACTATGTATGAGTCACGAGTGTATGTATACATCGAACAATATAGGAATATAGGAAGTATAATGCAGCACTTTAACCACAAAAAGTGAACAGAATCACTTACATTTTGTGAAAAAGTATAAATATTTTTTTTAGTTTTACCATTTACGGTGACGTAATCACTTTAACCGTTATTGCCGCGGTGTGTGTATATGCAGCAGTCGAATCTATGGAGGGATTTCTCTTCTACGTGATAAATACATCAAGCTTCATATCTAATGTAGATAACGTGTAGATTCGTAGAAATTATGTAGTTCAGACGATTTGTTATACTATCGATTTCATATTATGTTATATTCCATGTTGCATGACAACCGCCTTGTTACTATGCCATGTGGCATAACTACCTGCTCAAGTATCGGCTGATATTGTATATCTCTATTTACTGAGTTTCTGCATAAATAAAACGTTGTTGTATTTCATGCATGAATTCTAGCTTTGATTTTTGTCGATGTTGTTTTTTAGGCTTGATGTGACGTCATCATATGAAGCGTCGTCGTTGGTGCTTTTTACTCTAACGCAAACATACACGCGCATAGCTGACAATAGCTGTGCCGTACTGTGACGTATCTGAAACTTTCTTTATATCGTATTTTATATTGAATTCAATACATTCCGTAGTAAACTGTCAAAAATAAAAAATTAAGTGATATTTAAATATGGCTGTGAGTATACTAGCAAACAATCGGTGCGGAAAACGACATCTGCTGCCATTTTACTCGTATAATAAAACACGCAACTTGATAACGGTTTCGAATTACAAGTCGTTACAACCTACAGCATTATGGTGGACGACCTCGTGTCGTCTGCAAGCGAAATCCAAGCGACTAATATGACGTCATACGTTTACGTTTCAGATTTCGTCATCGGATGCTAGGAAGAGGAGGAAGGGAGCAGGTGAGTGTGGACGCGTCGTTGTTATAAATTAATAAATTAGTAATATACTAGTAAACTAATATTAACTGTTGTTGTTACACACTATTGTTTACCGTCACTTGTTGACTGTTGTTGTATAGCGTGTGTGCGTGCGTGCGTGTGTGTGTGAGTGGGTGGGCGTGTGTGTGCGTGTGTGTGTGTGTGTGTGTGTGTACGTGCGTGTATGTGCGCGCGCGCGCGCGCGCGCGTGTGTGTGTGTGTGTGTGTGTGTGTGTGTGTGTGTGTGTGTGTGTGTGTGTGTGTGTGTGTGTGTGTGTGTGTTCATGTGTGTGTGTGTATATATACGCGCTCGTGCTATGTGTGTGTGTTATCTACGATATAATCTTTACATAACAGGATTACACCTGACCCGTGTTCTACCCGTGTTATATCCGCGTTCTACATGTGTTCTACATGTGTTCTACATGTGTTCAACATGTGTTCTACTCCGTGTTATACCGTGTTATACATGTGTTCTACATGTGTTATACCCGTGTTATGTTCTACGTGTGTTCTATCCCGTGTTCTACATGTGTTCAAAGTGTGTTCTACTCGTGTTCTACCCTATCTATTACCTGCTCAGGTATCGACCTGCTCGAGCGCTACTGGCAACAGCAAGCAGCTAAGAACGGCGGAGTCTACCCCGAAGCAGCGTATGAAGACCTAGGCTACGGCGGCGGAGGAGGAGGCGACTATGGCGGAGGAGGCGGTGGCGGCTATGGCGGTGGAGGCGGTAGCGGCTACGGCGGAGAAGGCGGTGATGGCTACGGTCCCCCGCCGCAGCGGCAGGGTTACGGCGCTCAGGGTAAGAGGGGCAGGTACGCGGCGGCGGCGGGTGGAGGCTACGGTCGCGACCAGCGCTATGCGAGCGCGCGCCGCACCTACCCCCGTGTCGGCACGACGCCGTACGGAGCTTACTCACGCGCCGGATACGGAGAGGACGCGTACGCCGGAGGAAGATACCAGGGGGCGGGCGGCCGGACCCAGGCTGCGGGAGGTTACCCCCCATCCCCGTATCCCGCGCAGGCCGGACAGTATGCAGGTGACCAGTATGGAGCAGGACAGTACGGGGCTGACCAGTACAGAGCCGGACAGTACGGGGCTGACCAGTACGGAGCCGGACAGTCCAGGGCTGACCAGTACGGAGCCAGACAGTCCAGGGCTGACCAGTACGGAAGCGGACAGTACGGAGCAGCTGGTTACGGAGCTGGGCGTTCCGGACAGTCCGGAAGTGGTCAGTACGGGGGAGGTCAGTACGGGGGAAGTCAATACGGGGGCGGTCAATACGGGGGAGGTCAGTACGGGGGAGGACAGACGCGGTATAGCGACGCTCTGCAGGCGCGCGTGTACGGCGACGACGATGGCTACGGTGGCGCCCCCGTGCAGGTGGCGCGATACGGCGACGGTCCGCGCGGTGCCAGCTTCGACTACGGGGCAGCCGCCGCCGCAGCGCCCTCTTACGGAGCTAACCTCGGCTACGGAAGCAACTCCGCCGCCGCCGCCGCCGCCGCCTCCTCCTACTACGCCCCCAGGTCGGCAGGCAGCCGCTACAGCAGCACCCACAAGCGAGGCGCCGACCGCTCATTGGCGCTGTACAGAGCTGGCGGCCAGGTGGCGCCAGCGCCGCGTCCGCAGCCCGTCGCCAACTACAACTTCAACAGAGGCGGCAAGGGGACCCGCACCCGTCCGCGCGGCGCGTACGGGGACGAGACGCTCGGAGGAACGGCGACCATCTATAACGTGGGCACGCGTGGCTAGCTACGGAAAAAAACGCATTTTCCGTCGTCAACTTAAAAAAAACACGTATATATAGATATAGATATGTGTATGTATGAAGCAACACTAGCATGGCCTTTTGTATTATACACCTCGTGACGTAATATTGATTATTGATTATGATATCGATTATTGGCAATATGTACCCATCGTACGTATTGTTTCACTATATAAGCGAACCTAAGGTATAAGTGCGCGTCGTGTGCAGTCTGTAACAGATCAGACAGATTCACCTGTCCGTCTGGTCGAGGTAACCACGCCCCTTAGATACTGTTGCTAGGTTGGTCAAGCTCACACACTTCGTTGGTGTGTTTCCTTCGTGATTTCGCAGTTACCGAGTTTGCTTTACTTAGCAACCTTTTTTTAGAACGCCCTTATCACAACGCTTATCGGTTCCCTCCACCAGTCTATCATGCCATGCGGATATGTCAATCATTAGTTCAATCACGTGTCCTATAATTCCTTATTTGTAATAAGTAACCGATGAACACCGAAACGTGGCTGAGGCGTTGGGTGCCTATATATACTGTAACTCTAAGTACCGTGTCGGTACTTAGAAGAAGCTCGGTCAGAGATTACCATAATATCCGTGTGTGATGTGTGGGGAACTTGTTTCGTGCCTCTATTATGCTGCGTTTACACTGTGTTCCCGGCGGCCACGGCAGCCCCGTTTCAGGCCACCGTGGACAAAACGGGATGAACGTGAGACAACGCGGGGGGACGGAATGGGCAAACGTGACAGGCCGTGATTACCGTGGATGCTGCGCCAAATTATTAATTTGT
>NW_014578459.1:54114-55998 GCF_000485595.1 Priapulus caudatus
GTGTGTGTGTGTGTGTGTGTGTGTGTGTGTGTGTGTGTGTGTGTGTGTGTGTGTGTGTGTGTGTGTGTGTGTGTGTGTGTGTGTGTGTGTGTGTAGTGTGTCGTTAGGGTTAGGGTTAGGGTTACGGTTAGGGTCAGGGTTAGGGTTAGGGTTAGGGTTAGGGTCAGGGGTAGGGGTAGGAGTAGGGGTAGGGTTAGGGTTAGGGTTAGGGTCAGGGTTAGGGTTACAATCAGGGATAGCACCGGAGCCGTACACTGCCGTACGGCCGGAAACCCTAACCCTAACCCTAAAGGGTTAGGGTTAGGGTTAGGGTTAGGGTTAGGGTTAGGGTCACAATGCGCCATAAAACAGGAGTTTGAGGCACGTGATTTGTATCAACCAATGGCAGCGCTCGTTAGAGCCCTATGTTCTTGATTCACCTAGGAAAAAAAATCACGCGCCCGGGGGATAGCAACACCCTTTTTGGGTGACCTAATTAGTACAGCTGGACTCTCCGATCTCGCTTATACCAATCCCACTTCTCATGCTTTCTTGCCGTCCATGTGGCATCTAACTTGTGTGCATTATGCGAATTAGTGCACTCTAGTGCCGCATTTCACCGCAACAAAAATAAAAGAAGCTCGTATCCTCAGACGAAATATGGAAATACATGTTACAGTGCAGCAATTGAACGATTGATGGAAGGCTATTGTTGAGTTCCCCACATTAGTACGCTATTTTGTTTCATGCATTACTCACTCGGTAGATGTCGCTAGGTTACAGTCAGCGAGCCGAAGACTGTGATAACTCGTTTATATGGTAAAGTAGGAGGTGGACGGGTGGTCCAGTAGATAGGACACTGCCATATACTATACCATTATAATAGTATGGTTTGCATATGTTAATGTGCGCTTATGTGCTCATGATACTAGAGTAAATTATCACAAATTTGTGACAATAAATAAAAATAAATAAACAAGTAAATAAATAAATTATCACAAATTTGTGATTAGCCTATTTAACTCTTGATCGTACCTGATCATTGATATCGTGATTGACCCCATTGTGTACTCACGTACCATATACACGATACCAGCAATACTACCACATACAAAACCATATTCTAGCATTAACAGTTACTGTGCCAGCCCTGCCTATGTAGGTTTCTGTTGCAGAGTCTAGGGCTGACTGCACATGTAATTGCACCAATTATGAGTTTGAACAATACCAGGACGGTGGAACGGTAAGAGAATATCGAGGCAATATATAAGTGCATTAGGTCAGAATTAAGTGGATGAAAACGAAAAGAACAGGTGTATACAGTATATAATACGTGCTAAGTATCGAGGCCGTGTGAGCGCATTAGTTGTATATGGTATTATCGTATATATATATATATATATATATATATGGTAGTATATACAAAAGTTTCTCCCTGCGCATTGACACGAGCGAGGGGGCCGCCTCACTCAATGATCTCAGCCGCCACACCAGAATACTTTGCTCAAAACCCCGCTCGGCTGACGAAACTTTGTACAACTTGAATAAGAGAATTCAGGAGTCTCATACAATGTGTTCAGAGATAGGTCGAAATAACACCAAATTGCAACGCATTTTTAGTCCAAAAAGAAAAAATTGGGGAGTCATCAGAGCATGCCCGCCGGACGCCCGCCTAGCTGGCGACCCACCGCAGGTGTGCTTGCGCTTGCGGCTAGAACATCGCAGCGCGGCAACACACACCACACACACAAATTTACACCTCCCCAGACCATATTTGGCCAAGGGAGAAACACCTATATATATATTATATATAATATTAATATATAGGCTTGGGCGTCGAAATATCTCATTGGCAGCTAATATAATCGTCGTGTACAAACCCTGTTTGCTAGTTACACGCCGTCA
>NW_014578459.1:56008-58149 GCF_000485595.1 Priapulus caudatus
ACCGCGGACCGAACCGTAGTGCGCGAACTGTAGTGACCCTCCGGGACTCAGCAGCCCCTTCCCCCCACGGCCCGTCACGGATACCGTGATAGACCGTGAGAAAACTTGGCAAGACCTAACAAAACTTGAATACAGAGAAAAAAATTGCCATAATCCCACGGCGCACTACGTTTCGGGCAAACGGGGCTGCCGTGGCCGCCGGGAACACAGTGTAAACGCAGCATTAGGGAACAAAAAATTACAAATTATAATTAATCCAGTTGCCGTGTCCTGGTAGCTGTGCATGTGTCTATAGATGGCGTAGGTGAGAGTCTGTCGCTTCAGGGTCGAACCTCAGTAACGTATATATGTGATTCCACACCTGGCCTTATATACCCATGATCTAGTTATGATGATATAAATATTTATATATATATATATATATATAGAGAGAGAGAGAGAGAGAGAGAGAGAGAGAGAGAGAGAGAAAGAGAGAGAGAGAGAGATATCACATATGATATAGTATTAATGGCTCTATCGCTGTAATATTGGCCTAGCCGTGCTTAACAACACGATTACTTTGAAAGTTTGTTCTTCTCTCTCTCTCTACTAGTTATCTCGTTTCGTTGAATAAAGTTGCACTGCCTTTGAGCGGTTTTGCTCTCTATGCCGTGTTAAGCAATAATGAATCTTTACTCTAGTATGTTCTTGTTTCAATATAATGTTCTAAATTAGATATTACATATTACATATTGCATATTAGATATTGTATATTACATATTACATATTGCATATTACATATTAGATATTAGATATTACTTTTTTTCCACAAGCCTGGGCAGGATGTATGGGGACCCTGGGTTGCCCAGTCATCAGGATGCCGGGGTTCGGCATTCAGCCGCCTTAGGGGCTCCACTCCGGATTTTCTGTCTGGATTTACTTCCATAGCCTTCACTTCTCTCGAAGATGTCCCACAAGGCAATGGGGAGGGCCAACGTTAAATTGTCTACGTTACGAATTTTGGATGGTGTATATTTATAAAATTTTTGTTGCCATTTTTTTACATTAAAAGTAAGTACTGACATAAAGTACATGAAGTAATTCTTAAATGTATCGTCAAATTCTTACCTGATAAGATTCTTTCTCAACTAGTTAAAAATCCAAAAAACCTGAACGATTTGATATTATGATCCTGACAATAATTGCTTGGTATGGGCTATGTATGAATCACGAGTGTATGTTTACATCGAACAACTTAGTAAAATAGGCAGTATAACGCAGCAATTTAACCATTAAAAGTGAACAGAATTACTTACATTTTGTAAAAAAGTGGAATTTTTTTTTACTTTTACTATTTACGGTGACGTAATCACTTTAAAGGGTCCATCCTACTCAATATGGTAGACTTATCCCCGCCGGCCGCCAACCCGATATTTCAAGGTCTCGGGGAGAGCTAACATGCAGGTACTACACCTTGCTCATGGGTGACCTGGAGGTACAGTAAACACCCACATAAAAGAACCCGTGATTTTCTGTTTCAGGCTGAAGAGGTTCTTATATATATGATACATAGTGAGAAATCAGCCTGAAGAGGTTCTTACATTTTTTTTTTTGGGGGGGGGGGATATTGTGTACATTATCTAGGTAAAATTGGCTTTAATTAGTGAATAATTGACACTAATTAATTAACCAACTGCATAATATTAGAAATGATATGTCTGTTTAAATTCAGTTGAGTTAATTTATTTATCACCTTTAATTTACTTATCATATTAAACACAATGAAAGGTCAAATGCTGTGAAAATTGATTTGACTAATAGTAGACAGTACAGGCAATAATTCATTGTCAGCATAACTGCATTACAGTAACATAACACAGCTTAATTTTCGGTATTTTTTTCATATAAAAACCTGCTTAATTTATCGGGCTGAAGTGGTTCTTATATACTAGGTGCTGTATTGGTCCAATTTCAGCCTGGAAGTTCTTAATCCGCAGTTTCTTTCATGCGGGTGTTTACTGTAGTTGTGACAAAGGGTAACCTTATTCTTCCACGTTAAAACTCCACAACCGGATGCAGTTTAAAGTCATACCCAGGACTAAACCTAGCAGTTACACACTACATATTACATATTACATATTACATATTACATATTACATATT
>NW_014578459.1:61503-64003 GCF_000485595.1 Priapulus caudatus
TATATATATATCATGAATAGGAAAGCACACTATCGCTCGCACACACAGGCGCGCGACAAAGGAGTGACTGAGGCATGATAGAAGGTGGCCAGGGGCAAGTAAGGCGGAAGTAAGGCGTACATAGTAAAGCACGCTTGCTGCTATTACAGCTACGGGGTGTCCGTACTGTTCATATAGTAGCTCTAGAGGGGGCTATAGTTGCAGAGCTATGTTCATAGGTGCTGCCTATATGTTACCCGTTAATCGTCTGTTCACTACACATTAGGCTCTACCAGGTGTAGATATAATGACAACTATCAATATATTCATTATTCATATTAATTAAGTCGGCCCCTTATTTATTTAATAATTAATTAATTTAATTAATTATGAATCAATATTCATTATTTCATCATCATTTGTCATTATTCATCCATGCATGGCACTGCCAGTGCAGGTCTACTTCGTAACGATCACAGGCACTTGGAGCGTTTCAATAAAATACAATGCTAAATAAATACGAAATCTATTTACTACCAATGATAGAGTCGTATATAGACTATATTATATGTGTCAGTGTGCAGAAGCGTGCGTGCGGTGTACATGCGTGTTGCAGAGGAGCATTTGCACGGCACTTACAGGAAATTGTCGGCAATAATAGGTGAAGGAGAGTAGAGAAACATGAAGACTTTGGTAGTAAATAGATTTTGTATTTATTAGCATTATATTTTATTGCAACCTCCAAGTGCCTGTGTGTTGGGACACCTATCCTTCAATGCTACACACACAGCTCTACCCATGTAGCTGTTTGTTCCGCAACACTCTCTGTTGAAGACTATAGGGCAATGACACAGTTATAGCTGGAGCAATTTATCTCTACGTCCAGATCCTGGTAACTAAATCATCATCATCATCATCATCGTTCGCCGCCGTCATCGGCATCGTCATCGCCATCATCATCATTCTTCTTAACATCATCATCATCGTCGTCGTCATCACCATCATCATCGTCATCGTTATCAACGTCACCATCATCATCATTATCATCATCATCATCATCATCATCATCCTATATTCACACCTAACACAAACCCTAACGTCCTACTCGTAACTTGGCCTGATCCTAACCCCACCTCTCTATCCTAACCCTAATCATAACCTAATCCTAAGCACATCAATTAAACTCGGGTAGTATTGAATGGATAGACGTAGTATCACGAGCTAATAATACCTAAAAAAAGGTAATAACTACTAATCCCACAATAATAATAAATAATAAATAATAATAATAATAATAATAATAATAATAATAATAACAATAAAAGGTATTATTAGCTCTTGCTAGTGTTTCTACACGCATTGCTCACCGTCGTCTGCCGTAATGAACGCCAGGTGTTGCCAGGATACGGAAAACAGACGCCTGAACGCACCCGACACTAGCGCCGCGATGCTACCCTGGCGGCCATCACCTTCGCGCTTCTTCGGCTTCTTCCGTGGTTTGGCGGGAACGTTGTTGTTGTTGTTGTTCCTGTCGACGGCGACGTGGTCGAGATGCGAAAAGTAGTCCTCGAGGAAGATGCTGCCTGCTGGGAGGAGGCAGGGGATAGGCAGAGCGAGCACTCCTTCAATCAGATTGCCGTAGAAGACGCTGGCTCCGTTTCCTCTCATGACGGAGGAGGGTGGGAAGAACGCGTGAAGGTGGCTAGCGGCAGCGATGTCTCTCTTTCTCTCACTCTCTCTCTTTCTCTCTCTCTCTCTCTCTCTCTCTCTCTCTCCTCTTTCTCTCGTCTCTCTGTCTGTCTCTCTCTCTCTTCTCTCTCTCTACTCTCTCTCCTCTCTCTCTTCTCTTCTCTCTATGGTCTACTCATCTCTCTCTCTCTCTCTCTTCCTTCTCTCCTCTCTCTCCTTGTGCTGTCGGTCTGGTCGCTCTCTCTCTCTCTCTTCTCTCTCTGTTATTGTCTCTCTCTCTTCTGCTTCTCTCAGCCTCGGCTGTGTGAGACGTGTGTTCTCTCTCTCCCTCCCCTCCCTCTCTCATTCTCTCTCTCTCTTACTCTCTCCCTTCCCTCCCTCTCTCATCTACTCTCCACTTACTCTCCTCTCTCTTCCTCTCTCTCTCATCTCTGTCTCTCTTCTCTCGTCTCTCTCTCTCTCTCTCTCTCTCTCTCTCTGCTCTGTCTGTCCTGTCTCTCTCTCTCTCGTACTCTCTCTCTCCTCTCTTTCTCTCTCTGTTTCTCTTTCTTTTGTGTGTGTGTGTGTGTTGTGTGTGTGTGTGGTGTCTCCCTTCTTCCCTGCTCTTCTAATCTCTCTCTCTCTCTCTCTTTCTGTCTCTCTCTCGCTTTCTCTCTCTCTCTCTCTCTCTCTCTCTCTCTCTTTACTACTCTCTCTCTGTCTGGTCTTAGCCTAGCCTCAACACACTCTCTCTCTCTACTCTCTCCTCTCTCTCCTTCGCTCGTTATCGCTGCCTCTGTGTGTGTGTGTGTGTGTGTGTGTGTGTGTGTGTGTGTGTGTTTGTGTGTGTGTG
>NW_014578459.1:66503-76346 GCF_000485595.1 Priapulus caudatus
TTAGGACCTTAAAACCTAGTTTTAGACCTTAACAACCCAGTTTTTAAGGCTCTTAAACCCGTTTTAGCTCTAAAACCTAGTTTTAGCCATAAAACCGGATATTTAGGCGCCTTAAAAACCTGCGTTTTAAAGATCTTAAAACCCGGTTTTAAGGGCTAATAAAACTAGGTATTAAGACTTAAAATCGGTAGTTTTAGACCTTAAAACCTAGTTTTATACCTTAAAACCGGGTTTTAAGACCTTAAAACCCGGTTTTAAGGTCTAAAACTAGGTTTTATGATTTTTGGTACAAAATGCTTTCCATAAACGTGGGAGTAGAGGTGAGACCACCTGTCATTTATTTAGTCAGTCTCATATTGAATATAGGTTTAGTTGAACAAATAACTGTAACCAATTGCGTGCAATTTATTAACTGGGCGAATTAACTATTCCCAATTGCAGAAAACCCTGGAAGTAACATGGGAAGCATATACAGTGCAAGGGCAGGCCAGCTACCTCATTGCTATCTGCCTGACCCACTGCATAGTGACCCCCATTGCTTGAGACACGGTGCGCGATATATTGCTTGTCTATTAATAGTTGAATATTAGACACCCTATTGCATTACCCTAACCCTGTGTCTTATGCTTGTTATTGATCAACTCGTGAGCGTTGCAGTGCGTCACTAATCCGCGTCCAGTAATAGAATCTTTCTGTCCTCACTCACACCTATTTGTAATTAGGGTTGGGCCAGCGCTGTATAGAGAAATGCCTTTCCACCTGGTCAGTGTTTCCCGCTATACTTAATTAGACTAGACAGGTTCTTGAACGGGTAAACTCTACACCGCACGAAGGTCAAACGTTTAGCACCCCATGAATCCTCAGGGCCGCAGCCTGGGTGGGTGGAGGGGGGGCAAGGGGGGCAGCTGCCCCCTAGATTTTGGAGCAAAATTAGAAAAATAAATTGTTCTACTAAAAGAGAATCGTCGTAGTCAGAATGAAGGCTGTACCTCAAATACACATCTGCGATCTCCTCTTTCAACATTTTCTGTGGGAGAACCGCCAGACCCCCACCTGTTTCTCACCCCTTCTTGAAATTCTTGATCCGCCACAGCCCCCACCCCCCCTTAGGAATTTGCTCAGCCTAAGGCCCTGGGGCCCGTTGTCAGAAACATCGTAAAGTTAATGCTAATTTTAATGCTAAGATAACACTTACGACTAATGTTAATGTTACGGGAGAAGCGTTGACAGAAACACATCGCAGCTATTAGAAAACATACAATAACAGGAACTTCATCACAAGGCTTCTGATTGGATAAGAATCGATCCCAAAATTCGAATTCATACACATTTATTGTACATCAGAGTAATTTATGCATATTATGTTGGCTAACCACATATAAATAATATTTGATGAAAAACGACTTGGTCATTAATTTATTCTGCACAGCAAGACAAATTCTCACACTGTAACACGAGACGCGAGAGTCGTGGCAAAGTGGCAAAGTAGTTAAAACAAGAGAACAAATGCCATACGCCATTTGTAAATGTATTGTTGTGTTTTATAATCCCCCTCCCACTATCCTAAATAAAACAAACCAACGCACCTTCAGCATCCCCTCCCGCACACCCCCAGACAGAGACAAACTAAGAAAATCTTACCACCCCCCCCCCGGTCACCTTCGCCACCCCCGGCTCCCTTGTTCCCTGCCACCCCCAGCCGTCCGCCTCCTCCACCCACCGCCCGTCTCTACAGACCTCCACCCGCCCAATAGACAGCCACCGCCCTCCTCTACCGCCCACCCTACCCTCCACCCGGCCGAACGACAGCTCTCTCCAGAGCTCCTCCCACGCCCCTCTCTACAGTGACACCCCCCACCCGCTCTACACCCTATGCCCACCCCTGCTCTACCACCACGCCCCACCACGCCTCCACCCACACCACGCACCGTCTCATCCACCGCTCACCACCAATCGGGACCGCTAGCCGCAGCTAGTCCTACACGACGCCCCGAACCCCTTCCTTCTTCGCACCCCACCCTCGCACAATCACCAACACCCTCCTCAACGCGCCACCTTCCCTTACAACCTCACCTGCCCTCACCACGCGCCACCGCCCTCTCGGTACACTCATAACCCCGTCCTCTCACAGCCACCCCCACCCCCCCCCTCGCAATCCCTCTAAGGCGCCTCCCTCCAGCCCAAGCCCCTCCCCCTCTACACCATAGCCTACCTTACGGCCTCCACCGTAAATCCAACCCTCCAGCTCTCGATACTACAAACCCCCACCTTCCTCTCCACCAGCACCCCTCCCAGCACGTACACACATCCTCCATCGTCTCCCCCACCGACCACCGACGTCCCCCTTAATTAACACCCTCACCACTTCCCTCGCACCCAACCCCCTCTCTAACACGCACCCCCAACTCGCTTACTCTACTACTACACCACACTCCCGTCGCCTCCTCTATACACTCCACTCCTCCGCATCCCACCCCTGCCCCCCTCCTCTAGTCAGCCCACCCGCCTCCCTCTGACCCACATTCACCACACTTCGCTAACGTATACCGCCCACTTACCATCCCCCCAGTGTCTTCACTACACACCCACCCCACGATAATAACGGCGTGCCTCCCTTCACGCCAGCCAGCCTCCTCCTAACAAACCGCCACCCTCTCATTATAGCAGCACCCAGTCCGCCCTTTCTACACAGCCCACCCCACCGCCCACCCACCCCACCATCCCACCAACACACACCACCCCCACCCTCCGTCCACTCCACACCCCCTCTCTCACACTCACCTGACCACTGCTCTTACCACGACCCACCGTCCAGTCGTTCCTCCACATTACCCACACCCCCACCTCCTACACTCCACTTCTCTCTAACACCCTATCGCAACCGCCCCCTCCCCACACCTCCTCTCTACACCCCCGACGCAACAACCCAACACACCTCCCCCGCTCACCCCTCCGCCACCCGCCACCCGCCTGCTACACTCCCAACCCCCTCCCCATACTCACCCCACCCACACCTCCTCTACACCAGACCCGGATGAATATCCTATTTAAGCTCAGTATTAGTTAAACTTAACATCTTAATATTTAAAGCCACACACCGAGTGAGCCCCAACTCCGTGTCTCTCGTTCCTCCCTCCGTAGCCTGCCCCCTGCCGTAGAAACCTCACGCCTCGCGTAGGCCTTTATCTATCCGTAACCTCCCCCACCACGCCATCGCCTCCGTCCGCTCGAGCCTCTCGCACGTTCCCCGCGTAGACCTCCCCTACACCACCACCTCCCCTGCTGCGCTGCTCTATCCCTCTTTCATGTCGCTCCGCTCTAACCGTACCTCCCTCCACCGTTCCTCCCGCCTCCGTACGCCTCTCGCGCGCCCCCGCCGCCAGCTGGGGCGCCGTGTCGTCCTCCCCTCCATGGTCCCTCAGCCACCCCTGCCCCCCATAACCTCTCACAGTGACCGGACAATGGCCGCCGCTCCCAAAAAGTTCATATGTTCGCGCGTTCTATTACGAGATCGTGCGGAAGCGGTCTTTCTCAGTCGCGCGTGGGCGAGTCGTGGATTTGTCATTCCGTGTATGCGCGTTTCCCCCGGCTGAACGTATGATCCGCCGTCTCAGATAGGCAGCCACACGACACGCGCACCCGCACCCTAGTGAACAGAACAGCGAAACACTTTTTATTATTATTAACATTTTTTGCATTAATTTCAGATACAATACATAGCTACCTCCGATCGACCTGTGTATTTTTTTTCAGTGAAATAAACGAATCGTATAACCACAAAGGGCAAAGTAGTTGTTGAGTAAGTTGCGGTATTAGTAGAGATGGGTTGACAATTAATCAGAGAGTTGATTTATAGAAGAGAATCGCCGCACATCTATACTATCTATGCTATCGATCACTCTCATCTCTAACCTCATCTATCTATATCAAGATATATCATTATTACTATATATCATTATATAATAATAGTATAATATCACGGGTCACTAAGTCGTTTAATTTCTAGTAGATCTATACGCAGGCCAATTGTGATCTGGAACTTCTAAAAGACCATGCCTGTCACATCGGAAGCTGCCGTAAACTCAGCAAATGTACACACACGGCGTGCTGACACGCGTGAGTGGGCCATGCGTATATAGACGCCCCTAGCCTGACTCGCGATCCGAAGCAACAAACTATCCAGGTGTCTGCTATCATCTCGCTCAGATGTGTGGGTCAATGTAGTTTAAACGCGCGAGCATTCGCGGATGCAGCACTACGGCCTATCGCGCCCAGTAACACCCACAGCAGATCTAACTATAACCATCCTTGTTTAGTCGAACTTTCTTCCGTAAAATCCACCGAATTTCATTCAACAGGCATCGAGCTGCTCTGAGTCGAAGCACGGTGGTTAGCGATTGTAGAACATCTAGTAGATTACTGGGAAAGTTGCTGGAACACTGTAAGAACCTTAATTGAGCATATTATTACGGCAGACTTTTCTCGAAGCCTCCGACTCTTCATCTTAAGCACTATTCTGTTCTATTTCCAACATTCTTTTGGCGTCAGCGCCTGCCGATCGGGTTCTGATCAGCACGCGTGTAGGCAATTAATGTATGGAGTGGCCCGATCGAACGCAGCGAACGTAGCGCTTCAGCTGTCTAGGTGAGTATGTCGGGCATGCACCTCCAGCAAATTTGCAAATATAGAAGCCTGAATGCATTTTCCAGCCAGAAAAACTACTACGTTCTTCATACTACTACGGTACAACCGACCTCCACCCTCCCTTCTAATTTTACGCCCATTATTCTTCACCTGGGTTCTTTTTGGCGGCGGGACTGCCCCCGCCCACTGCCCCCGCGGGCTGCTGCTACGGCCTAGCTAACAGACACAGTAGTGAGTCTTAGCCTGTCATATGCCAGCCCCAGCGCCTGCGGGAGTAGTCCGCATTGTAGCTGATGATACGAGATGCTATCGTGTCTTCTCCTGAAACAGAACGACAGTCGAGCAGTGACGTCATCGTTCCTTGTAACCGTGTTCCCTAATGATAGATCCTGCGGCTTTTACACGCACCGCAGAGACAGCCGCACGCCATGGTACTCACACCACAGGTACGTACTCTACACACAACACCACAACCACGCATGCACGTCGACGGCAATGCATGAACGCATAAACGTCAGGCTCCTTGCACACCCACACCACACACACAACACACACACACACACATCCCAACCAGAGGCACCACACACCACGCACACACGCGCGCGCGCCGCGACTGCCACTAGTGCGCAAGGCCACACACCACCACCACTTAACAAGCCACACCACACCCATATCCAAACCAACCCACACCCACTCACACACGTGCATTCACACACACCCGCACACTCTCGCACGCACACATACCGCACACACAGCCACACACCACACACACACACCATACAACACACACACAACACACTACACACACACACATAGCACGACAGCACATATCACACAGCAGCTCGCCCTCTCCCTCTTCATGTTTCTTCCGTTCTCATTATCTAAACAAGGAAAGTGTTGTGCACATAAAACAACCAGCTGGAGTTTTTGTCGCTCCACGGTCGAATGTCGCGCCGAAACCTCACTCAAAAAAAGATCACTTTCATTTAGGTTAGACTGCGCATGCCGGCCACCTGTGTTCGTGCCCGCGTCTGTGTTAGACTTCCGAGCGTGAATGTCACACACCCACAACACCAGCAAACATGGCGCCCATTAGGTTTTATCCCGAATGCACACGTCAAAGCACTCGCGCATTGTGCAACAGAGGTATATTAACAGAGGTACGCGAAGCTAAACAACGATGGTGGGCAAACGCTTAATGAAGACTAACACCATATTAACAAACAACAACCGCGGCGGACGTGGCAGCCGCCGCAGCTCGAGGCACCGCGCACACACACAAACCGCCAGCACCACACGCGCACACAGACACCAACCAACCGGCCGACCGCACAACAACAATCAGCACACCGCGCCACAACTACCGACTGCGGCCGCAAAGCACACACACACCACACCGCACACAACCACACACACAGACAGCACTGCCACACGCGCACTTCACAACCACCCGCCCACCGGCATCGCACACACACAACGCGCGCACTCACACCACAATGCACGCAACGCCCCACAGCCACACAACCGCAGACCCGGGCACCACGCAGGCAACCACACAACACACAGCCTCCCCGCAGCACCACGCGCGCGCCCGCCACAATCCTAGTAGTCCGCGCACATACCACACAACAGCCCCGCGCGCGCACACAAAAGCACACACACACACACCAGCAGCGACGCTCCTTCCACAACACATACACACACAGTCTCGCCGTCCCCTTTATTTCTTTCCGACACACACAAACACAATCACCCGGCACAGACCGCCCGCCCGGGCCGGCCACACACACACACACAGCACACACACAACCACACAATACAGCACACACACCACATCGACCCACACTGCCTATAGACACACACACCAACACGCCCACACACCACACACAGCACACCCACCAGCATCCACACACAAACCACATACACACATGCTCCACACACGATGCACATCATCTACAGAACTCCACGCGACCACACTATGACCTGCACCGTACGTACGCCACGATCGCCGGGCGCAACGCCGGGCCGCACACGTGCATCACAAACACACAAAACACGTATACACAGACAAAACAAGTATACGCAAACACCCTGCACACACCACGGCACCTTGCATGGGAGTTCTCAGTTATCAGAGCGGTAATAAATGCCTGCGCTGTTATAGAATAAAAACACTCAATACGCGCGACAGACATGTGTTCACAATAAGTCGATTCAATATCCTTCCTGTCGATATCTTTCCCAACTAGTCGACAGACGCGATGCCTGCAGACTATAGTGCAGCTACGAACGCCACATATACACACCTATCATCACACATCAATCATGTCAAATTTATCCATCTATCCAGGCCACCATACATCCAGCCCGCCCATCACGCTGTCCAGCCACCATTCCACTCCCCCATCCATAATCCATCATTGCTCCATCCATCCATCCATGCCTCCAGTGGCCCATCCCATTAGTCATATCCACCCAATCCATCTCATTCCATCTCATCCACTTCCATTGCCACCATCGTTTTTTTTTTATACCAGTCCGATCTAACCCCCTCCATCCATCCCGATCCACACTTATCTAATCCATATCCATCCATGCCAGTCCAGTTCCATTGGCATACTCATCCATTCTGCCCATGACAAGCCACTGTGACATCCATGACCATGCTCAGACACCAGCCATCCATCCATTATCACATGCCATCCATCCATCAAAGCCATGCATTCCACATCTCCATATCCACATCATGTCCATGCCAGTCCTCCATGCCATGCCATCCATCGCATCCATCCACCTCTATGCCATCCATACCATCCACCCTCCACAGCCTGTCCACGGACGCGCCACTAGGCCATTCCATGCCAACCATCGCATCGATCCATCCATCCCATTCCATTCCCTACCATCCATACCCCTCCATCCATCCATCCATCCCATCAGTCCATACCCATCCATTCCATCCATCCATACCCATCCCCGGATGCCATAGATTTCATTCCATGTACTATCATTCTATCCATACTAGTTCATCTATCCATGCCCCTCCATCCATACCACCCATCCATCCATCCCACCCATCCATCCTCCATCCATCCCATATCCATACCATCCATCCATCCATTCCCATCCATGCCATCCAACCATCCATCCATCCATCCCAGCTCCACTCCATCCATCCCCATCCCATCCATCCATACACTCCATTCCATGCCATCCATGTCCATCCATGCTACTATCATCCATCCAATTCATCTATCCCCATCCTCTTCATCTCATCCATTCAATTGCATCTCATTCACATCCATTCATCTATCATCATCTATCCATGCCCATACCATGCCATGCCATTCCATCCATACCATTCTCAATCCATGCCATCTCATATATCCATGCCAATCCCATCCATTCCATACCATCCATGTCCATCACTCCCAATCCAATCTAACCCACCATACATCCATACGCGCGTCCATCCATCTCACTACCATTCATGCATCCACCAATCGTAGCTGCCAACTATCTATCTATCTACTCTAATCAATCATATAATGATTTAAGGATCATTCAATTTGTCCTCTCTCCTATCCGCTCTCTTCTTTCCTCTTCTTCGCCGTCGCCTCTCTCTCTGCTCGCTCTGCTCTTTCTCTCGTCTCTTTTCTCCAAATCGCATGCTATACGAGTACAATACTACTAGTGTCATGGCTATAGCACTTTCACGTATGAGTTGGCTAACCGCGTCGTTTTGTCGCGTGGCTCGGCTACCGCCCGTCGTTCTCCTCTATCTTCTCCCCCTCCTCTATCATTGTCTCATGCTCTCTCATGACTCCCTTCGTTCGCCAGATATCTGCCGGTAATATAGCTGGCGACAAGCTCCCGTCCTTGACCTACCTGTTTATCTTTCCAGCTCCTTCCTCCTGTGACCTCAGTGCGATTCTCCAGGACCCCCCTCCCCTCCGCCTCCCCCTCGCCGCGCTCGCCGCGCGCGCTGTCCGCTCGTAAGGCCCGCTGCGGTGAGGCTGCATGCTGCCAGCGAGCAGTGCTTGCTCGTCTGCTGTGCTGATCGCTGCTTGCGAGCGCCGCCTCATCCTGTCGGCGCGAGCGCCGTAACGGACATGGACGTGAAGCGGTATAAAGGGTGTACGCGAGGGGGAGGGCGGCACGGCGGCAGGTAATGTCAGTAGGGAGACGAAGGGAAGCCGGGGGACGGGAACAGCGGGGAGGGACCACAGCTGGGGAGGGGCCGGCGCGGGGAGGGGGGACAGAGGCGGCGGGGAGGGACAGGTCTTCCGCGGCCGCGGGCCTAGGACGCACGGGTAGGGGACTGCGGGTTGGCACGGGCGCGGCGGATGGAGGGAGTCGAGGAGGGGAGGCGGAGAGCGGCGGGCGTGGCAGTGACGTCGGAGGAATGCACACCGGGGAGGGCGGAGCGGGGGAGGCGGACCGCGTGGGAGGGCTGTCCAGGCACGGGGCGGCCGGGGAAAGGCACAGCGTGGGATGAAAGCAGCACGCGGTTAGGACGGCAGCGGAAGAGGCGAGGCGGAGGGGCGGCTCTGTGAGGGGAGGCGGAGAAGTGGCCAGGGCGGGTGGAGGGGGCGCAGGGAGGGCGCACCGGGATGGCGGCGGGAAAAGGCGCGTGCGGTAGCTGCGGACGTGGACGGATCCGAGCGGGACGTTGCGTCAGCGGGGCATGTGGCCGGCGGGGGGATTGGGAACGGCAGGAGGAGGAAGAGCAACGCGGCGAGATAGCGCGGAAGAAGCATGCGAAACGAATAGAGAGGCCTCTGGCACTACCGCCTCCCCCGTTGCGCTCACAGTCCACTGCAAATGCCTTGACAAGACCCCTGCACCCACATAGGGCACTATGATCAATGGCGGCCCGTTGTCTCCAGAAAAACAAAATTAGTCTTAACATTAGTCTTAACCTTAACTTCCACTCGTTAACCGCTTTTGACAGAAACATCCTGCTTAATGTTATCGAGCGACCGATAAATTCCTGCGCAAATATCCCTCTGTAACATATCGAGGCGCCCCGCGCGACCTATCGTAACTTTAATATTAAACGTTTAAAATTAACACATCTTACACTAACGAATTTACAATTATATGTGAATATTATATTTTATAATAAAAGAATAAAGAATGTGTGTTTTTCCTTGAAAAAACACGTCAAAATCATTAATTATCTACTCGATTACTAAT
>NW_014578460.1:0-11643 GCF_000485595.1 Priapulus caudatus
ACCGTGGGAGGGGGGATACCCCTCCCACACCCTACCCCCTCGGTCGCTTTGCTCCCTCGCCTTTGCCCCCCCTGTTTCCAATTGCTGGCTACGCCACTGCCTACAGTAGCTCTAGTACTATAGCCCACGTACAGTTGCGGCAGGCCAGTTCCTACAGTAGCTTATATTTTAGCTAGCACATTTAACTAGCATACTATACAGCACTGTAGTGTAGGCCTAGACTATAAATACTAAAAGAAGTAACTCCTGAGTACTATGTCTATTCTAGATTTTCTGATAACATATATATGTATATCAGGAGTAGATAATAAGGAATACATAGGCAACACCCCCCAGAGCCTAGACTATCAATTTGTGTGGTCCAGTTCACGTGTATATTTACATGGGACTTTTGCATAGGTGAAGTCACTGTGCATGCGATAGTTGTAGGGAATTATTAGAGTGCTCAGTGTAGCAGTAGAATGTGCTTAGACAAGAATTATTGTATTTAAAACGCAGTACTAAGCTGAAGTTAAACTTCATTTTCTTTATACACGCAGGTCATTAGAATAAGGATAAATGCTGACTGTTTAATAGAGCAATGTAGTGACAATGATGTTAATATCTAGCAAGGAAATTAAGGAATGTAGGGTGTTACAAGGTGACAAAATGTTTATTTTAGTGGATAAGGCGTGGCTTCTAAATATTGATGCAGCTTATATATTTGAGGCATGTTTGTTCTACAACTGTATTTTGAGCGCAAACGATAGAAGTGTATTATTTGCTCAAAGTATTAGTGATTTGAATTAGAGTATAAATTCTCTAAAGAGGTCTCATTGGTCCTCAAATCGAAGACCAATTGGTACCAAAGATCGTATAGTGCCGGAGGCCCATGGCGCTATAGGATCTTTGCTCATTACTGAGATTATTTTGTCGTAACGTTGTTATGTCATGTACAGTCTCTATTTATATTGTTCTATGTGTATTGTAATGGTTAGTATCTTTATTTGTAATATTTATTTTTACAGATCGAATAAACAAAAGCTATTCAGCTTATATATCTGTTCAATGCAGGACGCAAAGTTTTGGTTCCCTTTTTCGACTGTTCAATACTAGTGAGAAGAGTATTTTAATTAACGGCCTTATTTGTGAATTTAATATTGACCTTATAATGTAAAGTCGATTTGGCAAACCGTCAATTCACGTCTGCTTTGAACTGATGTTGATCTTTTCCTTGCAATAGAACTCATTGAAACATCAATTTAGTTCATCTGCAAATCACTTTGTATGATAGTCTTCTGTTTAGCTATGGCTGTGAGATAGGTGCAATCAACGAATTGACGTTCTTGTTCCACGAATGGATTTCCCTGATATATAAATCTAGTTTTCGATCACGTTTCCTCTGCGGGCAATAGCGCACGGGTACGCGTGACTTCCTAGAGATTTATGTGAACGTTAGAGCTGCGATGGTTATCTGTTATTTTTATAATAAATTTGTTTGCTGCATAAAAAGGTAGTTTGATCATTTCCTGCCCCAGCAATACAGATAGTTTATATCTAATTACACATAAAAAAACATTTATAGTTGGAAACGAAAGGAGTACTGGAGATAATAGCGACACCTTTTCTTCACTCTCACAGCATGTGTGTCGTTACCCCCACACGATGTCACAACCATTATACATACTATAAATACATACATACATACATTGGGGTGTCTTTGGCACAGTATTCAATCTTTGCGAAAACTATTGCAATGTACAAATATGCAAACGGTTTAGTCGAAAATTAGGAGATTTACAATATTATTAAATAGTTTGAAACAATAGTTATTTTCTACGGAGACATATTCGTGTCACCTTTTCTTCCTTTAAAATATTGTCACCTTAATTACTTCATTATTCCTATTATATCTCGAAACAGCAGTACGTAGTATCACCGCAGATCTACTCGACAAGTCACAAGTACAGAGATAAAACATATAGGAAGGCTTGAGTACACTGACGTACACACTCAAGAACGATTCAACTAAAACGAATCCAGAACAAGATATTCCACTGGAGCTCACGCACTGTGAATAACAACGTAACACGTATTATATCAATGTTAGATATATGCGCACAACAGACAGAACGAACGTGGGACCTTTAGCGACCCTATAGGTTGACTGTCTGGGTCATGGAGAGTGCGTTAGAGGGCAATAAATCGCTAGTAAGGATTTTACCACTGCACGATGGACGATAAACTAGTATATAATTTATGAGCAACGGAAAAATATAATTTTAACAGCATATATAGCAGATGGGAGAACAATGAAATATTTGTATTATTTTATTATGAACTAGAATGCATCATTTATTGTAAAGAATTGTTATGAGAAATTCAGTGAAATTGTCTAGGGAGTATGTTCCCTATGCTTAGGAAATTAATAGATTTAATAGATTTATTTAACCCCAGACGCTTGTAAGCATTAACATCACTGATATAAATGAATAAATGAATGAATAAATAAAGGAATGAATGAATTAGTTAATTAATTAATGAACGAATGATTAAATAAATGCTAAATAGATCAATAATGAATATTTAATCAATTACATAATTAAATACATAAATCTATATAGGAGTGAATGATATCCCTTTCTATCAGTTCGATCAGGCAATGCAAGAATATGTCTTTCTGAAGGGGCACAAAGTTGTCTTGCGCCCTGGCCACAAACACACCCACTACGGCTCTATGACCCTTCTTGCAACACTAACAAATAATTAACCCCTGTACGAGTATGCCAGCCCCGATATGGAAAAGCGACATTTACCGGCAAAAATTGGCCAGCTAACTAGCAAGACATCACCTACAGGTTGTTTTAGGATTCGTATTTATCGACGACGATTGCCTCTTCTCCGATAAAGAAGATATACTTATCGGCGTTCTTGTGTTACGTAATCGATTACGTAACACCCACTCGTACTGACTTTGTCTTTATCTTTTTGCAGACGACTAAGGCCCAACAAACCGTGCTCGAATGCAAAAAATGTTGCGCAGCCGATGATGCTTGTCTATCTTTTGATTTCAAGTCTATGGGTAGCGTGTGTAAGTTTTCGGCGGAAAACCAATTCACGCCGGATATCAAATTCAAAGACCCCGCACCGAATTATTGCTATTACGAAAGATTATACTAAATGAAAAAACCATCACTAGAAAACCGTTGGTAGAAAATATAAAACCGCTGATAATTATGTCCTCCCTAATCGAGCGCGTTGTTGCGTATACAAATATGGATATATGGGCGTGTCTAACATGGCGCATTGGAATTTGACTTTTATATTCCCATCCACAATGTACAGGGGGTAAGTTTCTCACAGGGAGTAATGACGTCACGATTCACCGTACTCGCTAAGGAAAATTATGCGGAGATATTATATATATATATATATATATATATATATATATTGTTATTGTTATACGAATTTACGCGTGCTTCTCTTCTTTTGCGTGGCACTATATAGCGTCACTAGATGTTACAACGTTCGTTATCACCATTGCGGAGTTGCGCATGCGCGAGATTCCTATTTAATCCTATTATTATATATTCCTTATTATATTTGTCCTTTTTTATTGAGAGAATAAAACCAATTTTCATTCGCTCCTTTTACTATATTATGTTTTTGTCACAATAAAAAATACAATACCGCGTAGTTCCTGACGGCTTTGTCTATATTGTTTTTTTTTCGAACGTTGTTTTTTATCTTCACATCAAAAATTAAAATGCCAAATAAGAACTTCCGAGCAGCGACTGCGCATGCGCGTTGTGGCTAGCTTCAAGTAATCCCGCCCATTGGCGGGAAAAATTGGATTTGATGTCATCAACATCTTTCCTGACGACCAAGCGTGGGAGCGGCGCGCGCGGGGGGAGGGGATTTTGTATGGAATCTGAGAACAATATATACATGTTACATAATATACACATGTATATATTGTTATCAGTATGGAATAAGCTGATGGGATCGTGTGGCTTCGTTGGGTAATTCAGGCCTGGGAGAGGAATTCTGTATGTTGCCCGCGGGTAGGTGTACCTGTGGATGTACAGCCCATGCCGGGGGGGGGGATCGACAACTGTATCGCGCCGCTATCAGCGGGGGCATCTCACCGAAGGCAGGTCGTGTTGGGCGAGAATGTACCATTGGGCTGAATGACATGTTGCTCCTTACTGAAGGATACACTTCACCAGCGATACAGTTCGTCATGGTCATGCTCGCTTCACGCTGCTTTCGGTTCTCCCTTGCCCGCTCTCTCGCTTCGTCTTTCGTTTCTCTGTCTATCTCTCAGCGTCTGTCTCTTTCTTTCTCTGTCTATCGCTCTCTCTGCCTTTCTTTCTTTCGCTCTCTGTACCTCTGCTCTCTCTCCTTTCTTCTCTGTCTCTCTCTCTCTGCACACGACACACACACACACACACGCACAAACCCCAGCACTACAAGCCACCACACGACACACACACACAACAACCACGCCGACCCGCAACACCTGACAGCCACAACAAGCACACACACACACACACACACACACACCAGCAGCACGCACACAATCACACACACACAGCGCAACCACACACACACACCACATACACACACACCACACGCACACTTACACAACACACACCCACACCCACAGCATACACACACACACACACACACACGCATACACAGTGGCCATCACACACACACACAACGCACAGCACACACACACACACAGCACACAGCACATCCACCCACAACGCACACAGGCTTCACGGTCCAGGCACACCACCACCGCAGCAACCTCACAACACACACACCACAGCACCACACACAAGCACACGCACACTCTAAACACACACACACACACACACACACACACACAACAAGCACACACAGCAAGCACGACACACACAACACACACAACACACCAACCCTCTCATATCCTGGCTGACGGTGGAGTAGATAAAGCCGTTAAAATGACGTGTGAAAACTGGGCGCGGACAGGCAAGCATAGCCACACCTGAGGTCAGCTTTATAGGTATCAACCGGCTATCTCAACATGTTTCTGCTTGCATTCTATGACAAATATACGAAGACATGACGCATATAACGCTCTCGCTATGACACTATTGTCATAGAAAAGATTCTTCCTATGACAAATATTGGCGAGTCAACACTTCGTTCCGCTTTAATCAGCTGAAATTCACTGCTTGCGTTCACAATAGCGGCTCGCTTAAACTCGCTTATGATCGCACAACACATTACAACAATATTTGTCATATGGACAGAATCTTCCTATGACAAATAGTGTCATAGGAGAGCGTATATGGCGGTATAGTCGTATTTGTCAACATAGATGTTAGCAAACAGGCTGGCTATCTAGGCCTGCCAGCCCGCCTGCGCTTGTGAGCGAGGCGAGGAGCGCGTTTCCATGCGAAAAGGAAAAATCGCACGCGAAGTCATCGACGCCGCTGCTGCTTAGATCCGCTATCTACCGTGCCTGTCGCTTCTCCTACAGAAGAGAGAGACGAGGGAGGAAAAGAAAGAAAGAGGAGAGAGAGGGAGAGAGAGAGTAGACCAAAGAAAGAAAGAGAGAGATGACAGAAAGAAAAGAAAGAGAGATGAGAGTAAGGGGAAGAGAGCGAAAAAAGAGAGAGAGAGAGAGATATACAGAGAAAGAAAGAGAGAGAGGGCAGGAGAAACGCGAGAGCTCTGAGAGGATCGAGGGGTGAAGTGTGAAATTGAAGAGCGTGGAGGGGGGAGGGTGGAGAGAAGAGGAAGGAGGGAGAAGGATCGGAGGGGAGGGGCGAGTGTCGGAATATAAGCGTTGGAGGAGGGGCGGGGGAGATTATATCTTATAAATTTCCTATTAATTTAAAATGGCATACGGAAGAATGTCATTGTTCATATTATTTCTATGGCTGATCGCCATTGAATTTACGATTAATCTAATGCTGAGAGCACCGCCGTAACGAAATATTAAAATGCATATTCATCTCAAAATATGACGTGTTCTGGTCAATGATATATTGCGCATGGCAGCTAACACACTAACGTAGCCAGATTTTGTACTGAGTGGTATAGTGCAGGGTGCGGACATTACATGCAAGGTCTTCTTCCTGATTGCTTAAGTGAAGGTCTAACTGATAGAAAATTATCATATAAAATCTATGCAAGATATAATTCCTCTTCATTTTAATAGCAAAATTTCTCGCAAAATATTCTTCTTCTAGGAGATATATATTATACGCATGCAAGCAACCCCGGTTTCAGACGTGCAGTATAGGATTGAAAAGAAAACTGCATAATCATAAGGCCTGCTGAGAGAGAGGCTTGAGAGACTGGAGGAAAGGCTGCAGGGAAAATAGCTGAAGGGCGGTAGAAGAAGAGGGAAGCTGAGCGCGGACAAGGGAGCCAAGAGGAGGTTGGGGAGGTGGGTTTGAAGTAGGAGTGTTTGTACACTATAGGCTAGGGCGCGCTCCCTAATTATAAACACAGGTCTACTGGATAACACATTAATTACATAAAATCTATGCTGAGATACGCCTCAAAGAATGTTAAATGCATATTCATACTCAGAATATGAACTGTTCTGTCCAGATGATGGCGCATCGTCGCGCTAACCACACAGACACAGTAGGCCAGATTTTGTAGCTGCAGTGGTATATGCACGCGCCCGGACATTAATGGAAGGTCTTCTTCCTTGATTCTTAAATGTGAAGGTCTACTGATAGAATATATATTATATAAATCTATGGCAAGCAATAACTCGTCTTCATTTTTAAATGCAAAATTTCTCGGCCAAAAATATCTTCTTTAGGGAGATATTACGCATTCGCGAGCACGCCGTTTTAGGACGTGGCGTACGGATTGAAGAAACTGCGTAATATAGGCTGCTGATTGAGAGGGTGAGAAGACCTGAAGGAATAAGCTGCAGGAACATAGCCGATGGCGGTAGAACAGAGGAAGGGAGCTGAGCAGCGCTGGACAAGGGAGACAAGGTAAGGTCGGGGGTGGGTGAAGTAGGAAGTTTTGTGACAACTATAGCTAGGGCGCGCTGCCCTAATATAACACAGGTCTACTTGATCAACAATTATTTAATAAATCTATGCTGAGATACCGCCCGTAAGAATATTAAATGCCATATTTCATCTCCAAACATATAAGCTGTTGTCTGGGTCAGATATTGCGCATAGCGCCTAACGAAACAGCGTAACGTAGCCAGATTTTGTACTGAGTGTAATATGCAGCGCGGGACGATTACATGGAAGTGTCTTCTTCGGCTGATTCTTATGTGAAGTCTACTGATAGAAATATTATTATATAAATGCTATGCAAGAATAAGAACTGCGCGTCTCAATTTTAAATGCAAAATGTCTGCAAAATATTCTTCTTACTAGGGAGATATACGCATGCCGCGAGCACCGTTTTAGACGTGGCAGTACGGATTGAAGAAAACTGCTTTTTAATATAGCCATGCCTGATAGAGAGGGTGAGAGAGCTGAGGAAAAGCTGCAGGGAACATAGCCGATGGGCGTAGAAGAAGAGGGAAGCTGAGCGCGGGACAAGGGAGACAAGGGAAAGGTCGGGAGGGGTGAAGTAGGAGTTTTTGTACCATCTATAGGCTAGGTGCGCGCTCACTAATTATAAAAACACAGTCTATCTATAACAATGTACATAAATTCATCAGATGATGGCCCAGAAGCATATTTAAATGCATATTAACTCAAAATATACGACTGTTCTGGTCAGAATATTGGGCGCATGCACTAACACACTAACGGTAGCGCAGATTTTTGTACTGAGTGGTATAATGCAGCCGGGAACTTACACGCCAAGTCTTTCTGCATGATTCTTAGTGAGGTTTACGTAATGGAATGTTATCAATATAAATCTACGCAGAGAATAACTCAGCTCTTCATTTAAAATGCAATATTTCTAGCAAAAATATTTTTTTGGCCTCGGGAGATATTACCAATGAGCGCGAGCACGGCGTTTCAGGCGTGCAGGCTACGCAGCTGGAGAAAACTGCATAATATAGCCGCTGAGAGAGAGGGGTGAGAAAGACTGAGGAAAAGCTGCAGGGAAACATAGCTGAGGGCGGTAGAAGAAGAGGGAAGCTGAGCGCAGGGACAACGGGAGCCCAGGGGAAAGGTCGGGTGGGGATGAATTGTAGGCAATTTTGTATCACTATAGGCTACGGCGCGCTCCCTAATTATAAGCACAGGTCTACTGCTAACAATTAATTAGGGAAAAAAAAAAAAAAAAAAAAAAAAAAAAAAAAACATAAATCTATGCTGAGAATATGTGCCATAAGCATATTAAATGCGTATTAATAATCAAAATATAACTGTTCTGGTGAGCTTAATTGGGCCGCATGCGCTAATCACACTAATCGGTAGCCATGATTTTGTGTAACTGAGTGGTATTATGCAAGGCGCGGAGCATTAACATGGCCAAGGTCTTCTTCTGATTCTTATGTGAAAGTCTACTGATAGAATATTTATTGATTAAAATCTATGCAGAATAACTCCATCTTCATTTAAATTCATCAATTTGTTGCAAAATATTTATTCTACTCTGGGAGATATTGCCGCATGCACGGAGCAGCGCGTTTCAGAGCGTGCAGTATCGGAACTGGAGAAAACATGCATAATATAGGCCTGGCTGAGAGAGAGGGTGAGAGATCTGAGGAAAAGGCCTGCAGGGAAGCATAGCGCGATTTTGGGGGCCGCGGGGGTAAGAAGAAGAGGGAAGGCTGAGGCGAGGGAGCAAGGGAAGATCAAGGGGAAGGTGCGTGAGAAGATGAAGTAGGAAGTTTTGTACACTATATGGCAGGGCGCGCTCCTAATTATAAACATCAGTCTACTGATTAACAATTAAATTACAATAAATCTACTGGCAGTGATGCCCGCGTAAGCATATAAATGGCATATTAATCTCAAAATATGAACTGTTCTGGTGCAGATTATTGCGCATGCACTAACACACCTAACGTAGCCAGCACCTTCTTTTTTGTACTGAGTGTATATGGCAGCCGCGCGACATCTACACGATAGTCTTTCTGCGATGATCTTATGTGAGGTTTTACTAATGAATGTTATCATATAAATCTATCGCGAAGAATAACTCCTCTTCATCTTAAATGAATATTTGCTGGGCAAAATATTTTTCCCGGGAGATATTACGCATGCGCGAAGCAACCGTTCAGGCGGTCAGGTACGCACGAGAGAAACTGCAGAATATAGCCTGCTGAGAGAAGAGGGGTGAGAGAACTTGAGGAAAAGCTGCAGGAACGATAGCTGCAGGGCGTAAGAAGAAGAGGGCAGCTGAGCGATGGACAAGGGAGCCAAGGGGGAAGTCGGGAGGGGGTGAAGTAGGAATTGGTTGTAGGCACTAATAGGCTAAGGCGTTTCTCCACTAATTATAACACGAGGTCTACTGATAACAATTACTAAATGCTATGCTGAGATATCTCGCTAAAGGCAATATTAAATGCGATTAATCTCAAATATAACTGTTCTGGTGAGTATATTGCGCCATGCAAGGCTAACACACTAACGTAGCCAGATTTTGTACTGAGTGGTATATGCACGCGACATCTACATAGCAAGGTCTTCTTTCGATTTCTTGATGTTGAGGTCTACTGATGAATGTTATCATATAAAATGCTACATTCAGAATAACTCCTCTTTATTTTAAATCGCAAAATTTCTGGCAAAATATTCTTCTTCTATCGGAGAATAATTATAAGCGCATTGCACGAACACCGTTTCAGACGTGCAGTAATACGGATTGAAGAAACTGCACTAATATAAGCCTGCTGAGAGAGAGGGTTTTGAGAGACTGAGGAAAGGCTTGCAGGGAAAATAGCTGAGGGGCGGTCCAGAAGAAAGGGAAGGCTGAGCGCCTGGGAAAAGGGAACAAGGAGGAAGGTTTGGGAGGGGTGAAACGTAGGAGTTTTGTAACACTATAGGCCTAGGGCGTTCTCCTATTATAATACACAGGTCTAACTGATGAACAATCTAATTAACAAATCTATGGCCTGAGATACCCCCGTAAGCATATTTAATTGCATATTCAATCTTGAAATATATAACGTGTTCTGGTGAGCATATTGCACATGCGCTAACACATAACGAGCCAGATTGTAAGCTGAGTGGTATATGGCAGCGGCGGACATTACATGCACAAGGTCTTCTTTCTGATTCATTATGTGAGGTCCTAGCTGATGGAAATGTTATCATATAAGATCTATTCAAGAAATAACTCCTCTTCATTTTAAATTAGCAAAAATTTCTGCAAAATATTCTTCTTCTAGGGAGAATAATTATTACCCGCATGCGCGAGAACCGTTTTCAGACGTGGCAGTAGCGGATTGCCAGAAAACTGCATAATGATAGCCTGCTGAGAGAGAGGGCTGAGAGACATGAGGAAAAGCTGGCATGAGGAAATAGCCGCAGGGGGCGTAGAAGAAGAGGAAGCTGAGCGATGGACAAGGAGACAGGGAAGGTCGGGAGGGGTGAAGTAAGGAGTTTTGTACAGCTATAGGCAAAGGGCGCTGCTCACTAATTATAAACACAGGTCTACTAATAAGCAATTAATTCATAAGATCTAATGGCCGAGATACCTCCGAAGGCAAATATAGAATGCGATTCATCTGCAAAAATATAACCTGTTCTGGTGAGATATTAGCGCATGGCGCTAACACACTAAGCGTAAGCCAGATTTTTGTAATGAGTGGTAATTGCAGCCGGCGGACTTAACATGCAAAGTCTTTCCTCTGATTCTTAATGGTGAGGTCTACTGATGGAATGTTATCATATAAATCTATTCAAGAATAACTCCTCTTTGTATTTTAAATGCAAAATTCTGGGCAAACAATATTCTTTCTTCCTATGGAGATATTAACGCATGCGCATGAGCACCGTTTCAGGCGTGGCAGTACGGACTGAAGAAAACTGCATAATTAGCCTGCTGAGAAGAGGGGTGCGAGACTAAGGAAAAGCTGCAGGGAAAATAGGCTGAGGGAGGTAAGAAGAAGAGGAAAGCTGAGGCCGATGGACAAGGGAGGCCAGGGGAAAGGTCGGGAAGGGGGTGAAGTAGCGCAGATTTTGTAGGCACTATAGGCTGGGCGCTTCTTTGTCATGAAACACAACGTCTAGCTGATAACAATTAATTGTACATAAATCTAATGCTGAGATACATCATAAGCATCATTAAATGGCATATTCATCTAAAAATATAACTGTTCTGGGTCAGATATTGCGTATGCGCTAACACAAATAACGTAGGCCAGATTTTGTAACTGAGTGGTATATGTCAGCCGGGACATTAACATGCAAAGTCTTCCCCTGATTCTTGATGTGAGGTCTAGCTGATGGAATGTTATTATATAAATTCATGGCAAGAATAACTCTCTTCATTTAAATGCATATATTTCCTGCAAAATATTCTTCTTCTCGGGAGATATTTAAGTATGCTCGAGCAACCGTTTTTAGACTGCAGTAAACGGATTGAAGAAAAAGCTTGGGCATAATATAGCCTGCTGATAGAGAGGGGTGAGAGACTGAGGAAAAGCTGGCAGGGGAAATAGCTGAGGGGGTAGAAGAAGAGGGAAGCTGAGTGCGGGACAAGGGAGCGGCAAGA
>NW_014578460.1:11668-14247 GCF_000485595.1 Priapulus caudatus
GAAAAGGCGACAGAGTTAGAAACATGGATAGATAGATAGATAGATAGATAGATAGATAGATAGATAGATAGATAGATAGATAGATAGATAGATAGATAGGTAGATAGATAGATAGATAGATAGATAGATAGATAGATAGATAGATAGATAGATAGATAGATAGATAGGTAGATAGATTGAAAGAGAGAGAGAGAGAGAGAGAGAGAGAAAGAAAGGGTGGGAGAGAGAGAGAGAGCGAGAGAGGGGTAGATAGATAGGCATGACGTGAGAGAGAGAGAGAGAGAGAGAGAGAGAGAGAGAGAGAGAGAGAGAGAGTAAGAAAGGTTGTAATAAGAAGAGAGATTTAGAGTAAGAGTGTGTACGAAGAGAGAGCGAGAGATGGAGATAGAGATAGAGAGAGAGAGAGAGGGGGGAGCGAGAGAGAGAGAGAGTACGAGTGTGTAAGAAGAGAGAATTTGTGAGTGAAAAACTAAGTGACAGAGAGAAACTGAGTAAGAGAGATATAGCGAGAGAAAGAAAGAGAGGGTGAGAGAGAGAGAGAGGGGGGAGGGGAGGAGAGAGAAAGTGAGTGTAAGAAAAAATTGGAATGAGAGAGGAAAGGGAGAGAAATAATGCAATGCCAGCCAAGATAAAATATTTCGGCCAAACCTACGCGCTCACCATAGGCAGGGGCATGCCTGGAAATTTCATTTTGGCCGCAGCATCCCACGACAATCCTTTCCACATGGTAATATACATAGCAATGCCGCTCGCTTCGCTGGTCGGGTTGGTAGCCAGGGTAATGTTTATCGGCCAAACTTGCGCGCTTAAAATGTCTCTCTCTCACTCACTCACTCTCTCTCTCTCTCTATCTATCTTCATATTACCCACTTTCTTACGCTCTCTCTCTCTCTCTCTCTCTCTCTCTCCCACTCCCCCGCTCCCACTCTTCCTGTCACACTACGCGCTCGCATTGTATCTCCCCCAACCTCTCTGTCGCTCTGCCTGTCTGTGACAACGGTGACAAACTGTGAATAACCCTAACGTGATTTTTTGGTCACTTATCCGTGAAAGCTTTGCCGCAGACCCACCACCCCTACCACACTATGGACGTGGTCGATCAAGAGCTGCGCCCGTCGCTCATCATTACACAATTGTCTCGAGTCATGAAATTTTGCCCCCACTAGGAATTTCCTCAGCCTACGGCCCTGATTCTCTCCCACAGCAGAACGATTTACTTTCGCACAAACCAAACGACTACAAGACACACACTTCACGTATGCACACACATCTTTATTTCGCTACACACACACACACACACGTACAAAATCCATCTGCAACATTGCACCGCGCAACGTATATAAGAATAGTAGAAATGAACTTAAATAACAAACTGAACATCAACCACAAAAATCGCTTTAAATACCAAATATCGCATCCGTTTCACTCCGAAATCCTAAAAGAAAACTGAGTAATAGAAATTAGAAAATAATCCTAAAGAAAAACTAAATCGATGAATTTTGTAATCACTAAATTATTAACATTAGATCGATAAATTAATCTCTCCGATTATATTAAATCGAGATCCCGACCGACCGTGGCACCACGCGCGACACCTGGCGCCCTCTACAGCGCCCTCTATCACTTCTCGTGTTTCTTCATCTTCCGTTCGTTCGACAGCTCGCTCAGTCCGCGCGCCTCGCCGCCGCCACCAGCGCGTCAAAATCTTCCTCCTCCTCCTCCTGCTCCTCCTCCTTCTCGTGCCCTTTGTCGTCTTTCCGCTTCCACTTCGTTGCCGCGGCGACGCGCCGTTTCCCGCCGCCGGGAGTCACATCTGCTCTGCTTGCAGTCGATCATGACGGCATTTGCGAAAATGTCGCACCGCGTTACGTCGACTACAAACCGGAGCTGAAAGTCTGTGAATGCGGATTCTACGGATACGACTGCAACAGACACGTCTGCGACGATGTGGACTGTGGATATGGCATTTGCGTATTGGCGCCTCACGGCGGTTCGCCGCAGTGCATGTGTCCGTGCGGCTCGAAGAGTAGGGCTAAGGACTGCGACAAGACCTCTACCCAGCGGCCGCCAAGTTACGAAGAGTGCACGTTAGATTGCCACAACGGCAAATGTGTTATAGATCCAGATACTTATAGTGCCATCTGTTCTTGTCCGCACGGAACCACCGGTGCTGCATGCGACATGGATCCATGTGGGGAAATGAAATGTAACAACGGCACATGTCTTATAGAACCAGATACTTATAATGCCACCTGTTCTTGTCCGCACGGAATCAATGGCGAACACTGCAGTGATGATCCATGCGGTAACATGTATTGTAACAATGGCACCTGTTACATCATTCCCGGAACGTACGATCCCTTCTGCGTCTGCCCGCCGCTACTTGTCGGCGACATGTGTGACATACCTGCCCCGTGCGTCGACTTTAATTGCAATGAAGGCACGTGCGTTTTGGATATGGATTCCATGCCGATGTGCGTATGTCCGCCAGACTTCACCGGTGACAACTGTAATGAGACAGACGTCGATTGTCCTAAGCTAGAAGGCTACATGCTAACCCTGAACCACAGGATCGTTAG
>NW_014578460.1:17490-20837 GCF_000485595.1 Priapulus caudatus
CACACACACACACACAGACACACACAAACACAAACACATACTCACATCTAATCGCTGCTGACGGTCGAGAAATAAAGCCGTAAAGACGAGTGAAAACTGGGCCGGACCGGCAGCAAGCCACACCTGAGGCAGCTACAGGTATCACCTATCAGCTATAGCTATCTATCCGCCTCGCTTGTGACGAGCGAGAGAGCGCGTTTCCATCGAAGAGGAAAATCGCACGCAAGTCATCGACCAGCTGATGCTTGATCTGCTATCACCCGCTGTCGCTTCTCCTACAGAGAGAGAGATAGAGGGAAAGAAAGAAAGAGAGAGAGAGAGAGAGAGAGAGTGAGAAAGAAAGAAAGAGAGATAGACAGAGAAAGAGAGAGAGCGAGAAAGAGAGAGATGGGCAGAGAAATAAAGAGAGAGAGAAGGGGGGAGAGAGAAAGAAAGAGAGAGAGAAGGGGGGAGAGAGAAAGAAAGAGAGAGGGGGGAGGGAGAAATCGAGAGCTCTGAGAGGGATCGGAGGGGGCGAGTGTGAAATGAAGCGTGGGAGGGGGAGGGGAGAGAAGAGGAAGGAGGGAGGAGGGATCGGAGGGGGAGGGGCGAGTGTGGAATAAAGCGTGGGAGGAGGGGCGGGGGAAATTATATCTTATGATTGCTATTAATTTAAATGCATACGGAAGAATGTCATGTCAATTATTTCTATGCTGATCACTTGTATTTACTATTATCTATGCTGAGACACCTCGTAAGCATATTAAATGCATATTCATCTCAAAATATAACTGTTCTGGTGAGATATTGCGCATGCGCTAACACACTAACGTAGCCAGATTTTGTACTGAGTGGTATATGCAGCGCGGACATTACATGCAAGGTCTTCTTCCTGATTCTTATGTGAGGTCTACTGATGGAATGTTATCATATAAATCTATGCAAGAATAACTCCTCTTCATTTTAAATGCAAAATTTCTGCAAAATATTCTTCTTCTAGGGAGATATTACGCATGCGCGAGCACCGTTTTAGACGTGCAGTACGGATTGAAGAAAACTGCATAATATAGCCTGCTGAGAGAGAGGGGTGAGAGACTGAGGAAAAGCTGCAGGGAACATAGCCGAGGGGAGGTAGAAGAAGAGGGAAGCTGAGCGATGGACAAGGGAGCCAAGGGGAATGTCGGGAGCGGGTGAAGTAGGAGTTTTGTACACTATAGGCTTGGGCGCTCTCTTAATCATAAACACAAGTCTACTGATAACAATTAATTACATAAATCTATGCTGAGATACCTCATAAGCATATTAAATGCATATTCATCTCAAAATATAACTGTTCTGGTGAGATATTGCGCATGCGCTAACACACTAACGTAGCCAGTTTGTGTACTGACTGGTATATGCAGCGGGGACATTACATGCAAAGTCTTCCCCCTGACTCTTATGTGAGGTCTACTGATTGAATATTATTATATAATTCTATGCAAGAATAACTCCTCTTCATTTTAAATGCAATATTTCTGCAAAATATTCTTCTTCTCGGGAGATATTAAGTATGCTCGAGCACCGTTTTAGACGTGCAGTACGGATTGAAGAAAACTGCATAATATAGCCTGCTGAGAGAGAGGTGTGAGAGACTGAGGAAAAGCTGCAGGGAAAATAGCTGAGGGCGGTAGAAGAAGAGGGAAGCTGAGTGCGGGACAAGGGAGCCAAGAGGAAGGTCGGGAGGGGGTGAAGTAGGAGTTTTGTACACTATAGGCTAGGGCGCGCTCCTAATTATAAACACAGGTCTACTGATAACAATTAATTACATAAATCTATGCAGAGATGCCCCGTAAGAATATTAAATATATGCATATTCATCTCAAAATATAACTGTTCTGGTCAGATATTGCGCATGCGCTAGAACACTAACGTAGCCAGAGTTTGTACTGAGTGGTATATGCAGCGGGGACGTTATATACAAGGTCTTCTTCTGTTTCTTAAGTGAGGTCTACTGATGGAATGTTATCATATAAATCTATGCTAGAATAACTCCTCTTTATTTTAAATGCAAAATTTCTGGAAAATATTCTTCTTCTATGGAGATATTACGCATGCGCGAGCACCGTTTCAGGCGTGCAGTATACGGACTGAAGAAAACTGCATAATATAGCCTGCTGAGAGAGAGGGGTGAGAGACTGAGGAAAAGCTGCAGAGGAAATAGCTGAGGGGCGGTAGAAGAAGAGGGAAGCTGAGCGATGAACAAAGGAGCCAAGGGGAAGGTCGGGAGGGGATGAAGTAGGAATTTTATACACTATATGTTAGGGCGCGCTCCTAATTATAAACACAGGTCTACTGATAACAATTAATTACATAAATCTATGCAGAGATGCCCCGTAAGCATATTAAATGCATATTCATCTCAAAATATAACTGTTCTGGTGAGATATTGCGCATGCGCTAACACACTAACGTAGCCAGATTTTGTACTGAGTGGTATATGCAGCGCGGACATTACATGCAAGGTCTTCTTCCTGATTCTTATGTGAGGTCTACTGATAGAATATTATTATATAAATCTATGCAAGAATAACTCCTCTTCATTTTAAATGCAAAATTTCTGCAAAATATTCGTCTTCTCGGCAGTTATTACGCATGCGCGAGCACCGTTTCAGACGTGCAGTACGGATTGAAGAAAACTGCATAATATAGCCTGCTGAGAGAGAGGGGTGAGAGACTGAGGAAAAGCTGCAGGGAACATAGCTAAGGGGTGGTAGAAAAAGAGGGAAGCTGAGCGAGGGACAAGGGAGCCAAGGGGAAGGTCGGGAGGGGGTGAAGTAGGAGTTTTGTACACTATAGGCTAGGGCGCGCTCCTAATTATAAACACAGGTCTACTGATAACAATTAATTACATAAATATATGCTGAGATACCTCGTAAGCATATTAAATAGATATTCATCTTAAAATATAACTGTACTGGTGAGATATTGCGCATTCGCTAACACACTAACGTAGCCAGTTTGTGTACTGACTGGTATATGCAGCGGGGACATTACATGCAAGGTCTTCTTCCTGTTTCTTAAGTGAGGCCTACTGATGGTATGTTATCATATAAATCTATGCTAGAATAACTCCTCTTCCTCTTTCATTCTTATTAAGCCCGTACGTCATCATATGTGACGTATTTTGTACAAATTATTCATTAAAATAGAGAGAGAGAGAAAGAGAGAGAGACAGAGAGAGAGAGAAAGCGAGAGAGACAGAGAGAGAGAGAGAGAGAGAGAGAGAGAGAGAGAGAGAGAGAGAGAGAGAGAGAGAGAGAGAGAGAGAGAGAGAGAGAGAGTAGTAGTACGTACGTACGTACGTACGTACGTACGTACGTACGTAC